>NW_027249517.1:0-147746 GCF_030848795.1 Temnothorax nylanderi | reverse complement strand
CCTGATATATATGTACATATGGAGGGGTAAAAACCACAGTGGTGTAAGTCAAATTTTTAAAAATATTTTTTCGTGTGCATAGATGCAATTTATATATTGTACAGATTGCATCTATGCACACGAGAAAATATTTTTAAAAATTTGTGTTACACCACTGTGGTTTTTACCCCTCCATATGTATGTGTGTATGTATGATATATTATAAGACCGTGTGTATGATATATATGTATATGTACGGATATTTCCGGCAAAATAGAGAATAAGAAATAAAACAAAAATTAATAAACATTTTTTGCGCAGCACGATTAACTTCCTTTAATCTATCGGATTGGAAACTCGACATACACGCTTTAACGATACTTTCGTTTTCGATCTCGCTTCTTTCATCTGCACTACGTTTCTCATGTTCATGCAGTGGTCACATCTCTTCCGTTTTGAGATCAAAGTGCAGTTTTTGGAACGCCATCGATCGACATAATCTTTAAACGCACTATCCGCCGACAGATGATGAACGTTGATGGTGCCGAGACCGTTGCACAGATTTATATTTTGGAAGTTTTTTAAAGCTTGCGGTAGCGACGCTATGTCCTCCAAGATTTGAGGAAGTTTACATCCGTGTACATTAACGGCACTTCCATACACGAAGTAGCGAAGTTCTTTGTTGGCGCAAAGCTGTATACTTTTTTCCACAACCGGGAATTTATCGTCGTTTTCCATCTTCGTTATAGCGTATGTGAACAGAAAACTGCCGATATCGGTGCTTAGTTCACCAACAGTCCACGGCCATGGTATCGAAGTAGAGTCCGTAATTTCTCCAGGAGTACCTATGGAAACAAAGACGAATGAAAACTTTGGAAAACACGCTTTACGGTTACTATTTAAATGTGATTTTACTTACCATAGCTGAAAGTGACTTGTGAAAAGTGAAAGCGACGTTCACACACTTCAGGTGCACAATGTGCCACCGGATGATCCTGAATTTGTTGCTCCTGAATTGATTCGACAGTGGCTACATCCTGAATTTGTTGCTCCTGAATTGACTCGACAGTGGTTACATCCTGAATTTGTTGCTCCTGAATTGACTCGACAGTGGCTACATCCTGAATTTGTTGCTCCTGAATTGACTCGACAGTGGTTACATCCTGAATTTGTTGCTCCTGAATTGACTCGATGGTGGCTACATCCCTTGGCGAAAGATCCTCATAGAATATTATATTCGTGGTTTTTATATCAACTCCATCCATTACCGAAGACCCATTGGTTTTTACATCTGTGAAAAGAATTCAAATTTAAAACATACACTCATGCAATTTTAATATTTATATAGTCACTCTCTGTTTCAGATGCTACGATGTCCATATCTATTCTAAGGAATCAATGAATAATAAAGTATACCTTGTACGAAAGAAGGCTCCTGGATCAGAGCAATGTTCGAGAATTCTGTAGACGGAGAAAGACGGACCATCGAAGAATGTATTTTCTCATTGCAAGATTCGTCGACCGTTGTATTCATCGAGGGCTCGTCCAAAGAGAAATAATTATGCTCTGCACTGATGCGTTGGCCAATTGAAGAATCCCCAGCAGTGGCGATATTTTCCACCTTTCTCTGACTGTCAAATTTTTAAGGAACAGCCAATGGATGGAGTCGAGTGCGCAAGTAAGGAGCCTTCAATAAACATGCAATGAGGTAACATAAGATCATTTGAAAGTTAACTCAGCAAGAACGAGTCAAAATATTTACTTATGTCAATAGTCACGCAAGTCAAATTTGTATATATAATTATAATATAATTATAGCATAGAAAAAATGTAACCATCATTAAACTTACTTCGGCGATAACCCGATCATTATCGTATTTGACCCATTTCCTGAGGATGTGATGTTCTTCGAAATGCTTCTCGCAAACGAATTGCGACGGCTTCAGATCAACAATGCCCGGAATCGCAGCGATCCATTTTCTACATTGTTCGATATTTGACGACACTTTAAACAACGAACACTTCTTTGCTGAGTAATTTCGCGATTTGCGCATTGGAACCGCGCATGATTTAGTCATTATATCGCACAGTATCACACAATCACACGTGGTATTAATGACATTTTTTTTTGTTGTTTCCCTCGGGTGAGGGAGGATAAGTGCCTTCAGCTCCTCCCTGGAGCTATATAGCACATCGGTACTTGTCCTATGTATTTGTTCTACTTTTCTTTTATTTTGATTATCCTCTTAAACCGGAATGTGTATATGTATGAGTGTAAGTGTAACTGTGAGGTTATGTCCGCGATGTGGTGAACTCGGGATACCGTAGGTGCGCTAGGCCCAAAGAATTGCGCGGATCACTTCCCCCTGCGGCTGTGTGTGTGTGTGTGTGTGTGTGTGTGTGTGTGTGTGTGTGTGTGTGTGTGTGTGTGTGTGTGTGTAAGTATGACTGTGTGTTTATGTCCGCGGTGTTTTGAACTCGGCGGCCGCGAAGCCGCTAGTGTGATACGGGCATTAGGCCCAAGGAACTGCGCGGATCACTTCCCCCTGCGGCCTAATGACAATAATATCAGTTATGAGGTTATTTACGCGCTTTATTTTAACCAGGTACCATAACCAAAAGCGACGCGTAGTGGCGGCCGGAGACATAAAATTTCAAACGCTAAGCGGACTACCCCCACCACTGAAATTTGACTTGGTTTCCAGACCTGTGTATACGACCGTGGGTAGGGGCAACCAGTCGCGACGCCCGATCAGGGAGCGCCCGCGGCAACCAGTCACAGACTATAGACCGGGAGCCAGCGAGAAAAAACATGTATGATCGGCTACACGACGAAACTTTTTGGGACGATAGCCGGTGTCATGTGGAACACGAAAACGCAAGTATGGCGGCCTGGAGGTGTCGCCTTTGCGCAGCGTAATTTTTTGAATGTATTAAAAAAACTGTGCTTTTGGGGAATGGGCACCAATCTGATTCTTGTTTTATATTGTTTATTTGTGAGCAAAAGTACGCGGGCCGTATGCGCCATACCGATGCCGCGTCGCAAACAGTCCGCCATACTGATGAGAACGTGTCGTTTTTTTGATGCGATGTTGAATTTCGTACACCAAGCTAATTTTTTATGGAGAGCTAGATTTTAATTGTTTATCAACGAATATGAACATGCCATACCGTTTCGGCGTCTCTGAGTACTCGCCATACTGACGCAAAGACGTCATTTTTTTCACTAGTGCATGTATCTTAGGCACCAGTATGGCGGTTTATTTTTATGAAGATTATGCTAAAACGTGACAAGTGGTGCACCGCCATACTGATAGTGGGTATCTAAAGTGGCGCCATACTAGACAAAATTTTTTTTTACTAGTTTTATAACATTGGTAAGTGTTGTAAAATCATCCGATAATCTGTTATATTTATGAAAAGGTAAAGTAAGTATATTTGCAAGTTTGTAAGACTAATCAAGAATGTTTTATTTAAAGAAATAAAATACAGTATTCAGCATAATACAAAGGTTTTTTAAATTACTCATCATCCTCATTAGATGTTTCGCCTCCATCACTTTCTGCATCTGACTCTACGTTGTAGTCAAATTCATCCGAATCCGTGGTTTCATTGATATTAATTTCATCTGATACTTCTGTCTCTTCATCAGAATCTTCATCTGTGTCCTCGTCAGAGCTCAAAGTTTCTGTAAATTTAATGAATCAGTGATATTGATTTATGTAATTATTGAGTGAATGTCAAAGTAACAGTGTTAAGTATTATTTTAAACTTTAATTAACATTTTTCAATAGTTTTTCCAACGGTCTTTTTTTTAATTGTATAAAATGTAGGTACTGCCATCGTGTAAGAGTTAATGTGACATTTCCAAATGATAGGAAAATATCTTTTTATATTTACTTTCGTCTTTATTTGGATGGTCATTGTCCTGTTGCTCTGTCTCTTCATCGTTCAGATTTTCAATGACTATTTCATTGATTGTAGTTGGCATTGCTTTACCGTTGAACCAGTGGAAACTGTAAGTGCCTTCCGACAATTTTCAACCGTAACTCTCAGAATTACCAAAAGTTGATGGGAACTGTAAATGTGCATTGCACCAAATGTTGCTAACGTACAGAACTCTCATCAACTGTTGAAATAATTCTTCTTCGCATGGTGGTATAAGAGTGGCATCAAAATTCTTTATGCTTCTTTCGAATGACTGATTACTGTTCTTCATACTGTATGATTTCAAAAATAGAGCCAATCTCACTTCATTCACGTCGTTTATATGCTGATGTCCATAGAGTCTGCAAAAATTTACCATATTCTGTACCGAGTACTATCAAACTTGTTTTTTGTGGCATACACTTTATATGGGGAAAAATGTACCTGCAGACGAATTCCTCCAGCAAACTGAAGCTTTCCTCACGTTTTTCGAACATGTTGATGAAAGCGTCCTGATATTTCTCATTCGCTAGAAGTATTTGGAAAGGTTTCTTCTTCCCTTTGCGATAGAAAGCTGGGGTATAATCGCATCCGGTCATTGCATGAAAACCTGCCAAAGACCGGCACACTTTGTCGCCTAATTCATCATGTATTTTATTGACATTGATATATCTTTGTGTGTTTCCTGAAACATGGTAACGATTCAAAATGATTAGCAGTTATAATAATGAGCAACAATTATTTACATCCAGATTAGAGTGTTGACAACTTTGAATACCTGTGCCAAAACGCAACCAAATATGCAACTGGGTTTTCAAGTTACACATGTTTGCTAACATAAGCACATCTGTATCAGAGCATTGAATAACGACATTAGACTCTGATTGAACTTGACACAAATGGTAAATCATTTTCGTGTCGGCTTCTTCATGGCCGCAACAAGACAATTCTTCTTCAACTGTTCTTGTGACATGTCTGTTTTCTACAATATATTTGTAGCATTTGTCAAAGTTAACATATACAACTTTTCGTCCTATTATGTCAACCGCATCGTCGCTCATCCAGTGTTGGAGCAGGAACTTGACTAATGCCGTCTTGAACTTATCATTTCGCAATTCAGAACTAAAATTGCTAGGTCTAACTTGCTCACTACCGTGTATCAAAAAATTGCTGGAGAAACTGTCTCTCAACGCATGCTCCGTTGCCTTTATCGATGGTTCTCTATATTCGTCGAATGCAATGACTACTTCAGAAACGTGACCAGAACAAACTGTGGACAGATATTTCAATGACACATTCCCAAAAGTCGCTGGGACTTGCTTCATTGCGTGGAATAGGAAGAATCCATCAACAACTTTAATGTCGATCAATTGAGGCTCATCATGTACTTGTACTGTAGCCTCCAGTGTCGCAGTTAAAACAGCTTTATCTGTTTTATGGATGATCCCTTCGATGTGGCACATGGACAATGGTACAGGAGTCAGTGGATACGTTAAAACCTGTAGAAAAATGTAATAGGAAACGTAGATAACATTGACCAATGAATTTTCAAACTATTTCTAATGTCTTTATATTAAACAATACCTTTCCTATGTCAATTTTCTTTTCAATTGATATTCCCAGAAGTCGTCCAAATAAATCCTTCTGTATCTTTACTTCTGTTACTTTATCGCCGACGCGAATCCTTCTTTTCTTTGCAACTGAAGTGAAGTTCTTTATCTGGGTTTTTTTTATTTTATACGTCTGAAATGCATTTTCATTCGCAGCACAACTATTGATCATATTTATCCGCATTTCATGTCCAGTTGATTCAACAGAAGTAAGAAATAGTTCGACTTCTTTGGGTGCAGCTTCGCCAGTTGCTATATTATACAATAACTCGTCATTGAGACTCTCATCAAATGGATTCACCCTAACGTTCAGTCCACTTATGAATTCTGCAATCTGAATTCGACTTTTGTTTATTCTATTTTCCTTCAAGTCATTTGTTACGCTTTCAACGTTTGACAATCCCACCTGTTCCAGTAGGTTTGTACATATTTTAGCTCTAAGTGCAAAATCAACAGTCCACCTGTAAATTGTTGACAATAATTACACCGCGATCAAAATAAATCATGACATGAAATTGTTTAACAACAAATGAATTAAAAATTGCAATTAGTATTTCGCTTACGTAAGTGAAAACGTGTACTCACCTCGTGCGCGCTTTGATTGAATTGGTGAAATGACTGATTCCTGTCAATGTTCTGCCAGCATCTGCATTAATAGTCTGTTCTACCACCAAATCGGCGCCTTGTCTCGAAAAACTCTTGCTCGTCCGTTTAATGCCCAAATAGCCAGCTTTGAAGTCCTCAAAAAGATCTGGATGGGTTTCTGCTACCTTCATCAAGTTGTCACAATATCTGATGAGCCAACGAGCGTAGTTGACGTGGTTGAACGGAAAGAAGATATTGTTTATCTTTGGCAAAACGTATTTCATTAGCTCGAAGTCGCCGGTACGTACACTTCTGTTGAACATCAAATAATGATCTATGAGGTGCATGTATATTGTGTAGTATTGCGGTGTTTTCCCATGCAGACCCGCGAGCGTTTCCTCTTTGAAGGTGAGATACTGTTCGATGAGCTGCCGCAGCTCCACATTGTCAATTGTATCGTCAACTAGTCCGTGAAACGGCAGCGTCTTTAAATACGCGATTAGAGAATCGCGAATTTGCACATCCTTCTTTCTAAGGAAGAACTTGAAGTGTTCCATTTTCAAACTTAGCGACACCAGCACGTGCAGTCTCTTTGCTCGATTAAAATTTTTGGCAGACAAAAATCCTCCAACAGATCCTGCAGCTAGCAAACCACTTTCAACCATAACATTAGTCAGTCCGCAATTTTCTATGAATGAGCCAACTGCCTTTAAATAAGACATTTCTATGTGAAAAGGTCCGAGATGAATAAAAAGTCGGTGAAAATCATCTTTGTGCATAGACTGCAATTGCATTGCCATTTTTGCAATTGCGAGGTCATAAGTAACTGGTATATATTTTTGCTTGCACTCATCAGCAACTTGAATTGCTCGTTTCATGGTTTCCATAACAACGGATGGGTCTGTCGGGGACAAATTGATCGGCGGCAGGTACGACACTTTCTGTGTTTTGGAAGTATCATTTAACAATTTGGCATTAAAGCCGACCCACATTGGTGTCTTGATATTTAAGGCATGGGAAATCATCCATGCGGCATCGATCATTTTCACTTCTTTCAAATTAGCGGGAGTAACGTTGCCATCATACAAGTCCACAGGCCGGAGTTGTCCAACGTATTTTAATTTTTTCGCGATAGGCTCTACATCTGGCATTATTACATCAAACGTTCGTCGTCTTTTCCCTCGACTGGCTGCATCTTGGATTTCAACTTCTTGAGCATTTCCGTCGTTGTCTTCGCAAATGTCCTGGTAAATTATTCCAACTGTGTCGTGAAGTGTCTGCTTTCCAGTAGCAGTATCGACGAATCTATCAAAGTTATCAAACGCAACGCCTGTATGCAAATCACCTTCCCAGATAACATTTTGCCGGCATTTTGCTGACAACTTGCTAAAAAATGTTGCAAGCAAGTTGCCAACAAGGTGAGTCCTCATTTGATGCAATATTGCAAGCAAAAAAACACGCAAATTGAATGCAGCAACTTTGCGGCAAAAATTACGGTAAAAAATGTACGATTGTGGCAATTATATCTGCAAAATTGCGGCAATTGTTGTTAATTGTTGGGAAGTACAAATACGATTTCGGCAAAATTGCGGCAACATTCCAGCAAAATTGCAGCATCGGATCTCACTTTATTTGTGCACAATATGCGTTTTTGTGATATATTTTGATACACATATACATCATAATTTGTCAAATATGATGTACATGTGGTAGAGAGTAAAGCGATATGATTGTTGTTATTTGTTGAACTAATCGCACTGCAAATGGTATAATTCACATTGACATTTTCAACAATTTTGTGATAGTGCAATTATTTCAATAAACAATTTAGAGAGGAAATAGAAAAGTATACGCATTTAATAAATATAATATTTATATAAAGTTTTATTTTTTTTATTATTCAGAGAGAATATACTCAGAAAACACAAAATCCGAAATCGGGACATAAGATGTCTTTAAAGAATAAAAAAATGTTTTTTTCAGCGAAAAACTAAACTATCCCAAACATATTAATAGAGTATATCCCCTACCGACATGCAATTATACCTAATATACATACGTATATATACCCAACTAACAAAAATAAAAAACAATACATAAAAAATAAATCACATTTTGTAGTCATTTAACATCGCAAAAAAAAGCACGCAGAAAACTCTTTGGAAATGAATATATATAATATATACGCATCTACGTATACGTATACGCATCTGTTTACGTGTATATAAACTGAAATACTTGTCGCTACAGGGCAGTAGGCATTATTTTTCTTGTTGCCGAAGTCTTTTTAGTTATCATCCTGCCCCTGGTCATCGTTTTTATCCTAATCCTCATTGCTGAGCTAGTCCTGTTCATTGTCCACATGAGGTTGTTCCTGGACAGCGTCCTGGTGATATTGTTCCTGTACAGTGTCCTGTTCAGATTGTTCTTGTTCAGTGTCCTGGTCAGATTGTTCTTGTTCAGTGTCCTGGTCAGATTGTTCTTGTTCAGTGTCCTGGTCAGATTGTTCCTGTACAGTGTCCTGGTCAGATTGTTCTTGTACAGTGTCCTGGTCAAATTGTTCCTGTTCATTGTCCTTTTCATGGCCATCATCTTGGTATCGTCGGTAATATCTCCGGAATGCGTTATCAGGCTCTCTATTATTCCTTTCAGGCCTGTTTAAGCGATTGCGATGCCTTTGTTTGGCAGTCCGTAAAGCCTCGTTAACTGCATTTCTGAAATAAAGTAATCATTTTAATTAAGTGAATTTGTAATAAATAATTGCTTTATTAAGATTTACTTAAACTCATCGTATTTTGGCACTGCCTCTCCATTAGATGTTGCCGTCTTTGCTATTGCACCTAAAGAAAATTGAAATGCAGTTGTATATAATATATGTAATTTCACATAGTACTAATGACATTTTATAGATGCATCACAAGATCGAAGGAGAAAAGAGGGAGAAGTATTATTCGCGAGAGGCTCTTTGGCGGATTAAATGTATTAAATATACCGACGTACTGTAAATAATCGTGCAAATTGCACATTCCTGTTTTTCATTATATGCTACCACAAGAAAATAATATTTTTATAAAATATAGTTATAGTAATAAGATAGAGCAAAAAGAGTACATACTATATATTGCATCGACTAATACGGTTTTTTGCATGGATATTTTTTCATTGTTGCCTAGCCACGTAAATCTATGGCTGAAAGCATCATCGAAAGATTCCTTTAAAATTGGATTAATGTTTTGTAGCGTAGCCCCGAGGTATTCAAAGTACGACACCTGCAATTAAAACAAAATTATTAAAACCTCAGTTTACTAGAATTTTGCGTATGTTGCATGCATGCATATGAGCTGGTTCAGTATATTTACAACAGTATCGAACTCTGCCGTGTTGAGCTTTTCAAATGCTTCGAACTGTTCCATATTTCCAATCGGAAGGCAGTTTAGTTTCTGCGGAATACTAGATCTTTTTGGAATCTTTTGCACGTTCTGTTTCTTTTCTATGCGGGCCAGTGTTTTATGTATCTGTCTAAAAATTAAGAAAATATGAAAATAATAAAATTAAAGTGAGTAAGAATGTTACATGGTGATTATTATTAATTAATAATAATTAATAATAAATTTAAGAAATTTACCGAAACTCTTCAGGCAACTTCGCCAGATGCTTTTCAATTTTCCTTTAATTTCAAATAAGTAGACATAAAAGAAAGAAGAGAAAATTTGATAAATTAGTCTTATAAGTTATTAATAATAAACCTTACAGTTTTTATCGAGTATACTGACCTCACGGTCTGTAAGTATAGTCCTTCACACCTTGTTGGAGATGTTCGTGCAGTATGAGGGTGTGGAATGTTTACGTCGAGTCTTTGTAAAGGTCCACAGTCAGGTGGCTGTTGTGCGTAAGATGGAATCATGGATTGGATACGTGGTTGTTTTTGTGACGGTGAAAATTGAATATAAGGCTTTATAATGCTTGGCGAATATTGGCTTTCGATAGTATGACGTGTGTTCGAATCGAATGTATTATCGTGGGTTTGGTCATATTGTGGTGGCTCTAAATCTGACTGTGAATTCAGTTGTTGTCTTGTAGCAGTCTGTGAAGAGGTCGGTGTTTGTACGTGTGGCTTCTGTCTTTTTAGCAATAGCGATGAGTTCGTATTTTCACGTCGTTTTGTGCACAATGATGCCTGCAAAAGAGATGGTGATCGTACTCGTGTCGTCTGTCGTGGAGAGTCGTTCAAAGTGTCTGCCCTTGAAACATGCCCAGAATCGCCCATCATATCTGTCTTAGAAGAATGCCGTCTTGCTGAGTCGTTGACAATGTCTATCCTAGAAGTTTCTTTAAACTTTTTTCGTCTAAAATCATCCATAGTGTCAATTTTAGAAGTTTGTCGTTCCTGAGTTAGATTGTTTTCTGACTGAGTCCGTTTCACTAAGTCTATCTTTATTTTCGTCAATGCATCAGACATTTGAGGGCGGTCCTTTCGTCGGGATAGTTTCTCATCATTAGAGGATGTGGTGCAAAACCTTTTCGGTTTTGGTGCGTTTCGTTTTTCTCGGTTCATCTATGAAATATTAGAATTGGTAGATATACATATTATATTATAGTGATTGTAAAATTAATTTCAATAAGCATTTGCTTTGGGACAATGTAAATATACACATATACATTCTAGTAAGTTAACATGTACACTTTTAAACGTAAATATATATAATATATTTTCAGTATGTCCTATTATTATATAGTAAAATTCTTATGTTAATATACTACTTTGAATTGCTATTGATTTTCATTCCGATTTGATTCATGCAAGCAATAAGATTCTGTACCACATATACAAAATGTCATTATCCATAATATTTCAAAGTATCTTTCGCGTACATAAACTAAAGATATAAAGATCGCAGTACAAATATTTTAATGTTCTTACTTTTATATATAGTTATCATGCATTATAATTGTCTTACTATATACCTATTATTCATATTGACAGATAAATCTAATAACGAAAATTAAAGTAAAACTGCACAGATGTACTGATTGCATTCATCGTCGTTATCACTCTCATCAGAAGAATTGCAATCAGAAAATCGCCAAAAAGGCATGCGATAGCACTTCGCCGAAACCTCTTCGAAGAGAATGATACAGGTTTCGTTAATCAATGTTGAACATTTGTACACGCCGACAGAAGAAGATGGTACACCCACATCGTAAAAATCTTGTACATGTAGAAATTTGCGTACAAGCAAGTAATTTATCGTCTCAATTGTTAAAAAATTTTCAATGACACAGATTGTTGCATCTCGCAAGATACAACAATTGTCTCGTATTTGTCGAGTGAACAACCATCGACCAATTTTTGCTCTCTGAAACTGTTGACAACTGCGATGAAAAAGTTCGCGAGGGAGCGGTCCTGCTGCATGTCTCCCTAACATTTCAATAGATGGATTGTCGACAACCGCTGGTAGGCAATTGTTAACAAATCTATTATTACATTTATTACTTTGTTCCGCTCGCCTATTTGCAATTTGCTGAAGAGGAAGATCAGGTTTTCTACAATATTTTCTGAAAATTGACATGTTGTTCTCGTATGGAAACGCAGAGTATGCATCAAGTGGACCAAAGCGTTTCACATCCTCCACAACATGTAAAAGCCCATGAATATTGTAGGAGAAGAACGTCAGCCCATAAATAGTTTCACATTTCTCAACATATGTACGTAGAGCAAGATCTGCAAAATGAAAATTCGGTGATCTTTCACATGCGAGAGAGCGGATAGCTGCATGAAGAAGAACAAAGTGCAAATAAACATCTTCGTCTAAAATTCCATACAAAACGACAACACCTGTGTAGAGAAGGAACTGGCGATTTTCAGTCGCTTTAAAGCGCTTGTAAGCGCCTAATCCTCTAGGGGGTCTAGCAAAATCACGCGGACAATACTGTTTCAATGTTTCTAGTCTTGAGGATACAGTTTGAAGACTATGACCCGCAAGTTTTGAGAGTTTACTAAATTTGCCGTCGATCCATGCTTCGAAGCATTTTTTCATTATTCCTATAAACAGAAGATGCATCGATTCAAACGGAACCTGCGAAACCATACCAAATGGTAGATCTGATAAAGGACTAGGGCCTTTATGATGTTCTTCGTCTATCTGCAACATATAATTCTCATCGGTTCGGGGGGTGTTATCGAGAGAAATATAAACCATTCGGCCATCGAAATATTGACCTGTCACTGTACACTTTGAGCAAGGATTAGCTGCCATGTGACTTTTGTGATTTAATATAAACGCACGAGCCGGAGCATCAGCTACAAAACAGCGTAAAGTGACAGGGAATTTTGTATCTTGATACAAGATACCACCGTTATCTATAACCAAATTGATATCAACCACAAATCTGCTAAAAAATTGACTCGCGCTAGAAGGTTTACGACTTCCTCGATAAATCCCTACCACTTCTGGTTTTGCATTAGGTATATTTGCAATTCTACATTGAATCGGCCAAAGAACAATGTTCCCAGAATTGTCTAATGTAGCACCATCCGTGCTAAAATCTACTTGAAGGCTACGTGGAATCAAAGAAGGGGAAGTCGATTGAAGACTGTTAATCAATGCCAACTCGAAGCCTAAATGTAAATACTCTCCTGGTTCTACATCGAATAATTCCACAGGAGTCTTTGGAGTTCGCAATAGTGTTCTTACATCTTTCGGGAGATATGAAAAACATTGATGACTACGCAATAAAGCAAGAATGTTATTTCCTTGCACGTGAGACATGTTATTATCCATAAGGAGAGCTATAAGGCGATCTTTGAACAAATCTACGCCTACACTCAAATGCTCATGTACATCACGAAATTCTTCTCCAAGTTCTTCGCTGCTCGTATGGATTCCGTCATCGGAATCATCGCAGAAATAATTATCAGTCAAAGATTCAAACAAAGATTCTTCAGAAGAGACGTTAGATGATTCCAAATGTGATTCAGGAAAATTACATTGAACTGACGAAGGAATCACTGATGCACTACTTTGTGTGCTGGTCAAAGCTGCACCGTTGGAAACAGAAGTGATAAAATTACTTGTGCTTACACATTGATCATTCCTACAATAAATATCCTTAACTTGTCTCAATTCAGCTTGAATTCTCCTACGCTGACGAGGACCTATGTCACGTTTCGATTTTCGCCTACGCCGGATAGGTAGAGACACTATGCGTTTAAAGGAATTCATTGTGACAATAATGAATTAAATATTTATTAATAAATACTTATTTCCAATGGTAAACTTACATAAAATAAGATGGAAGAAAAGATGCAGAGGCACAACTTAATAAAGATGACAGAAAGACAGAATAAAAGTACAAAATGATGACAAACAAAAATAGTTCTAACAAAATTGGAATAAACGGTACGACAAGAAGAGGAGTTCACTCGAAGAGAGATGGAAATAAAGAGAGAAGTACAAACTGACAGAGCGACAGAAAAAAAGACTGGAGAAAGAAATAGAAAGAACGGGCAAGCACTGATGCTAACGACGAATATGCGATAACAGTAAAAAGTTGTGAAAAACTTTTATTTAAATAATAAGATAGATAAATGCGTATGATAAAGTATGTATATAGATATTTTAAAAATAAAAAAGCTACATCTAACCCTCGCTTTACATACGATTCTTGCAACTTTTCAACACTATAGTGTCCCGGGTATTCCACGTAACCTATAAAATAATCACATATATATTATCAATAAATCATACGATATATTTTACCATTGATTTAATATATTTTTGAGAATTATACTTACGATATCCACAAGTTCTTCTGGCACTAATCTGTGTTTCCTAGGATCGCTTCAGATTGCTTTAGAGTCATTCGCGAATGTCGTGATAGGAGAGAGGCTATCCAGATTGTTTATATTTCGCAACCATTAAACAAAGCCTATAAAAAATAACACGCGCGAGAAACTGCACTCAAATAAATTGTCCAATCACAGCTAGAAAACGCGTTCAAGATGCGCAGTCGACAAGGCGCGTTCAGCCATAGAGGTATAAGAACAGAGAGTGCGCGAGCGAACTGAAAAAGCGATATTATAGGAATAGAAAGAGAACGCTGCATGGAGGCCCCTTCTGTATGTCTATGCGCGTATGCACGAGACGCGCATAGACGAGTAATTTCTTTAAAAAATGCAACAGTTTCTTGACAATTGTCGCACATGAATACATTTTGTACATTTTTTAGAAATAGAAAATTTAAAACAAACTAGACTCAGAGTCTTGACTCAGAGTACTTTTTTCTCTTGTACACATTTTTGAAAATTATTAATTTCTTAGTAAGTACAAAAAAATATTTTTTATAATGTAGGGGAGACCGGGGCTAAGCCGACAACGGGGCAAACTTGACACTAGGCTTTTTGCCAATTTAAATCTATCGTAGAAACTTGCCTTTCCTACTGTAAATGCGTCTTTATGTGCCAGTATTATCAACGGAATTTGGTAACATTCTGAGTTATAGTGTAATTTTTAACGCGACATAAGCGTTTTTGATAGTGAAAAGTAATTTTTCTGATCTCTCGAAAATGTCTACTCTTTCATCGAGCTTTACTCTTGCGAATCTACCGGTAAGTGATTTTGATGGGAAATTTGATGCTCTATATGAATCCGATAATCGTTTTTGCATATTTTCAAAATTTTCATGTTTTTGAAGTGACAAAAGTGAAAAACGACGTCCGGGGCAAAGTCAACACCACGCCGTTTCGTCGGCTCCCAGTAACAAACGATGCTTGTCATGCAGCCGTATGGCTCATGACAAATGTATGCGCACGTCCGATCGCGAGTTTACCTGCATTAATTGTTTTTCAGACATGAGTTTAGATGAAGATAATTGAAAGTTCAACAATTTTTGTTCTCATTATTTTAAATGATTGTTCTAGCTACTTTATTCCGAATTTTTGTACTTTTTAAATACACAATAAACAATGTATTTTCATTTTCAGACAGTAAAAAATAAGTTCCAGATCAAATTGTGTCGATCAGACAAAGTGTTGAGTTTGCCCCGGCGGGGTGTCGAGTTTGCCCCGGCATTTTTCAATTCGAAAATTTGTCTTCGCGTCACTTTTCCTTTCCTGGCGGCAAAACAAAGCGACGTACAGCAAAACTTCCTGAATCAATTTTGTACCTGAAGAAACACTCTTTAAATATGTACCATTGAATTTGCCTAAAAATTTTAATTAAATATTAAAAATTGCCTTTGAAAAAATAGTGTCGGCTTAGCCCCGGTCTCCCCTATATATATTTATACATAACGTTTGTGCATAGAAACTGCACGGATAGATATATAATAATAAATAATAATTAAAATATATATATTTGAATTATTGCGACAATCAGTTACCGACATGTTGCTGAAAACATTTGCCAACATTTTTGCCGCAAACATTGTTGTTAATATATGTCGGCAATTTGCTGACAACATGTGAGCAAAAATTTAATTCAGTAAATATTTCTGCCATTATCATGGCAATATGACGACAATATTTGCCAGCAAACGGATTGCACTGGTTTGCTTTTGCATAAAATGTTATCTGGGTTTCAGTGTGATGTTACTTGAACACAGTAAGGATCTGCTGGTGCTGGTGTACGCGGCCTCGGTCTCTAATTCTTCGACAACACTGTACGAAACACAGTGCCCCAACTTGTTAATGATGTTCAAAACTTTTTTACTGCTTGTGAGGCTTTTCATAGCCATTCCAAGCACAATTTGTTTGGAGGGTTTTATTCTGCCTCTTGTCGTTGCATAAATGAGATCGGATGCTAACGATTCACTGCGTAATTCCGTTTCAGAGTTTTTTTTTGCTGATAATTATAACCCCTCAAAATTGTCTGATAAAAGGTTTTCAATAATGCAGGAATGTCACATTCCCCCGCAATCAGATCCGTGGTTGTCATTTTGTTGGGAAGTTTGCGTTTGTCCATTTTAAGAATGAGTGTTCTCAAAGTAACTGCTGCTCTGTGTATCTGATCTTCCCTTTGCAATTCATCGAGGTTGCTGATTGTAATATTGTATGGAGCAACAATGGTTTTCCCATCGCTTTGATGAATAATACTAATTTTTTTTTAAACGATTTCTGTGCAAGTATCTTTTTTTCTATGTGCCTCGTATAAAAAATATTTTTCACATTTATACCAAGTTTTTTATATTCGTCTATTAAGAAATCTGCAAATATATTTTTCAGAAGAGATAGGAAAAAACATTTTTAATCCTCAATTATATAATCTTGCACGAAAGCACACAACCTCTTAAAAGCGATGGCATAACAATAGCGCTTCTTGTGCCATTCGGAGCTTTTGTCTGTTAGAAGTAATTTACGAACGCGCGAATGGTACAATACTCTACAGACCCTGTGATACTGCACGACTATGTTTTTGGTGGCATGCTCGTCTATTCTGATTAAAAGATCGACGTCGTTGAATTTTGTGGCTAATTTTTTTAAAATATCTAATGTTTTCTTGTCTTTCTTGACTTTGCTTAGTTGTACTTTTCTGCGTTTGTGAAATTTGGATTGTTTGTTGCAAATTATACATATGCCATTTTCACAAACTTTATCTCGGTCTGTTTCTTCGTCTGCTCTTTCATTGTCAGGAACTTCTGAAGCCCTAATAAAAAAATACAAGACAAGACTCAATCAGACCATTTTCTTTTGCATTTTTTTAATTTAAAAATTTGTTTATGCCATAAAAATAACATGTGTAGGGGAGACCGGGGCTAAAAGGTCAGTTTTTTTTCGGTGCCGATTTTTAACAAGAAAATAAATAATTTTAGTTAAATGTGGTATACCACTGTAAAGAGTGAACTTTTAGCTACAAAATTTATATAGGAAATTTTTATCTACGTCGCTTTGTTTAACCGGTATAGAGCAAAAACGACAACGGTGGAAAAATTGAAATCTCAAAAATGCCGGGGTTTAAGCGTCACCCCCCCGGGGCTAATCAGTCACACTGCATTTTCAATACATATACGTACATCTAATCCGGAAAAATGATAAGATACATTTTAATAATTGTTTTTTAAGAGAAAAATATAAAAATTTATTTAAAATTTTTATGCGAAACATTATTAAAAAATAATTGTTTTACCTATTCCATAAAACAATTTAGGCACGTGAATACAGAGGTTAACCAAATCGTAAACTCCCCAACGGCACGTCATATTGTCAACGCGGGCAACCCCCGGGAACACGCGTGACGGCGTTCCGGTGCCATAGGATCAGCGCGGACCCTCGAGCAACCTAACCAAACCACGTTTCTCGCGGGGGAGCGATAAATAGCGACAGGGGGTTAGAAAAGCTCGCGGTGGAGCGCGACCATTTTACCGACTCGACGCCCTATTGAAAAATCTCACGTGATAACTCCTGTAATAACTCACATAAAAACTCATGTGTTCACAAATGTGAGAACTCATGTGATAACTTATGTGAAATCTCGTACCAAAACATCACATGAGTTATCGCATGAGTTATCATGTAACATCTCATATCAGATTTCATATAGCAAAATAATTAAGAGATATGTGAAGAGTTAATACAAAAGTTCTTGCTATAATTGCGCTTTTGCATTGTAAATCATGGAAAAGTAAGCAATCCATGATAACAATACTTATATTATTTTTAAAATAGAGAAAAAAAGAAATGATGATTTAATTATATTATAGAACACATAAAAAATAATTATATGTATAGAAAGTATATTTTTGGACAATGAATCATTTATTCCAATAAAATTATATAATTTGTTTTAAAAATTACATTAACACCTTAAATTCTTGAGTTTATAAAATATAAAAAACGTTTCTACAAAACATATAAAGGGTCGCTTGAAAATTCCTATCTTACTAATAACATATTTTAACATCAATATATTTCTTGTAATCAGTTTATCCCAGGTAGCAAGCTGACGTTATTTATCGTCATTTTGACGTCAAAAAGACCTTTTTGACGACATTTCGACGACATTTTGACGTTAAAATGACGATAAATAACGTCAACTTGCTACCTGAGATCCTACTACACGAAAAAAACTTATATTAGTGTAATAACTTATAATAGTTTCTCGTACGTAGCATTACGTAAATCTCTGATTTTATATCCAATATCTCTATTCAAATATCTTAAAATTTTTCTTTTTTTACTTGAATTTCCATAGCGTTCATTCAAGTAATCTTTGTATACACCTATAAATAAAATAGAGAAAATAATTAAATATTAATAATAATTTATTTAATGATCATAATTATGAATTTTTTAATGCGATAACGCTATTACTTACAACGGAGTACTTTATATTTCCTCGGTGTCAAGTGCTTACGCGGTGATCTATTTTGTAGCTCAACATGTGTTTTCGACTCCTTTATACATCTATTTACTAGTGTGTGTTTAGTCCAAAAAATTGAAAGTAACTCTCGCAAAAACACTCCGTGACTACGTTGTTTTAGATATTCCCAGAAGGATAATTGGATGAATTTTCCGCAGCCTACATATATCTAGTAAGAAATATATAATAGTAAATAATTACATTTTTATTTACAAATATACAAATTTAAAATTATACAATGTTGTATGAATAAAATATAGCATACCCCATCTCCTTCTTTTTGATATAATTCAAAGTTCTCTGGATTCACTTCCCGTATGTCTGACGACAGCCGATTATTAAATATATCATCATCATCTGTATCATCACGCCCTTCTGCTAATTCCCTTAGAACTACATAAAAATTAAATTATTTTTATAAGATGTTACTTTATATAATCTACTATAATACAAGGAAAAAAATGTTCTTCAATTAAATCTAAGAAGTATGATAATATTGTAAATCTATACCTCTTTTTGGTCGGTAAACAATGCAACTTCTTCTTCGTCTGGGCAGAGGAGTTTCTACATACTCTTTTATTAATGAATAATAAAAATATAAATAAAAATAAAATTACGTTAATTAAAGAAAATAAAAAATTGCTTCATTCTACAAAACTACATTACCTGATCTTTCATCATCATCATTATTGACGGTGTTATGCGGTAAAGGTGATTGTGCATGTTGGTTTCCTGGACTTCTCACAGGACTGTGATTATCAATAGGAGGAGACCGTGCATTTGTAATATTTTCATAATTTTCAACTACAACATTACACAATAATATACGTTAATTTTTTAAATAGTTTTTTTACACATAATATTAAATTTATATTGTATAATGAAAAAAATGATTTTAAAAGATAAATTACTTAAGTCTTTACAAAAATATTTAATTTCTTATGTAACATTACGTGGCATCTGCTCATCGTGAGGATCAATACGATTATTGTTTCGTTGGAGTTCTGGTCTTAAGGATTTTAAAGCTTTTGAAGCTCTTCTGGGGCTATCGTCAATGATACCAGGAGATGCACTTTCAGTACTTTCAGAGTCTTCAAGAAGAAAATTATGCAGTAAATAATATTAAAATTTATCGTTTTATCTATTTACATGCTTGAATAAGTAATAATATAATATTTATTTAACTTTTCCCTCTTTACCTTGTTCGTTTGATTCATCATTTTCATTTTCTGTAAAAACGTTATCACTTTCATCGCTATCGACCAATTGTCGTCTTCCTTTCAAAAATTTATTTAACTGTTTTTTTCCACTCTTTAGTTTTGCTAGTTTCTTCAATTTGGTTTGAATTTTCTGTAATTATTATTACCATTATTATTATTATTGTTATTGTTGTTTATATTATTGTCACTGTTATTATTACTTGTAATAGCAAAGTCAATAATCAAACATTACAATAAGTACGAAAAAACAAATATTCGTTACTTTACCTTATTTTTTTCGTGAATACCATGATCTTTTGATTTTAAACGTAATTTTTCCAATGCATCACTGCGTCGTATTTTTTTAAATTTGTGGCGTCCGCTTCTGCTTAATAAATTTTCTTTATTGTCTGCAACATTAGATAGTTATTTATAATAAATTAGACTTTACAATAAAGAAAGAATGTTTTTCCAAAACTGAATGAACATTATTGTTTGCAAACATTCCTTCTTAAATAATTTTTCTTTTTGCTTCTTCTCTATTCTTTTTATATTCAACAATGCACTTTATGGTTTAATTGGAATAACAATCAAGCGTTACAAGAAATTTCCAAGTTATTTTTTAATGAAGCTTCAGTATGCTATATACTGTAATATGTATTCAAATTAATATAAATTATTAATTTAATTAATTAATTTTTACATAAAAAAATGCTGTAAAATTTATTACAGTCCTTAAAATATTGATAACAATTTTATAGGAAAATCATGACTTAAATTCAAAATATTATTAATTTTCTTTATTTCAAATAAAAAAAGGTACAATAAAAATTAGTTTCCAATAAACCTTTACTCCTGTTATTGGATCCAAAGAAATTATTAGGAAGAGAAAATAAATATTTCTTAAGGAATATAAGTAAAAAAAGTGGAAACTTAACATTTTTTAAATTATTGTTTCAGATTAACTGAAGTCATTTATATTGTCAATTTAAATATTGCAAACAATTTTAATAAATAATTCAATAAAATTTTTTTAATACATATCACTGCAGAAACAAGACTGAAAAATACTCCTAAGAAGTTTCAATATATTATTCGAATAAGATCAATTATGAAAATAAGATAAATTAATAAAACTTATATGTATAATTCAATATTTTACATTTAAAAGCAATAGTTTAATTCAGTAAAGTATTGACAAGTTTTGAAAATACTGTTACAGTTTACAACGAATCACAGCTCGAATATATATACAAATTGCTTATTAACATTTTGAATATAATCTTGAAGTATTATTTTGATTAAGAACATAAATATGTATTGTGTATTTTCATATTACTGGAAGAACAGACAATATACCAATATTTTCTTCAAGACCTCAATTGTTGACATTTACATTTAATATTATTTACCAATAAATTACCTAACAGATATCATATTTACAATATTAATTTTAATTTTACTGGATGTATAAAAAAATCATTAAATGAAATGAATAATATTTAATTATTCATAGTTAATAAGTTTGTATAAATTGAAATATCAGCGTTAGCAGCTACAAAGTAAGGCTGCGTTCGGAAACGTCTCTCAAGTACCTTTGTGTTTCATTTTATCCTTGTTTAACATTTGGTGAACAACAAGGATAACATGATACACGGAGGCACACTTGAGTGATGTTTTCGAATGCAGCCTAACCGATATTCAGTACAAAAAAGTAATATATTTACTTGAAACAGATCAAACTTCTCCCGGTGACAGACTAAATTTGTCATTGCTGTCATCGTATCTTCTAATATAATATGGTTCATTAGAACATTTTTCTGCATTAAAATCTTGGACATGTGATATTGGCACAACAGACACTTTTCTTGTCTCGTCCGAGTAAAAGCGAACTGCAGCGTATGTGGCTTGTGGTTTTGTTGAATTATCATTCATAACCTAATAGCAAAAATTATGTTTTACTTATACAGATGAGATAAAATTTATATTGACGAATTCATTAACCCTGCGTTCGTTTTTTCCCAATTTCTCCCACTGGGAGCATGTACTATACTAAAAATATATAGAATACGTTACGTATATTATAGATTTTTAATATAGTATAAGTTCCCAGTGGAAGAAAACGAACGCAGGCTAAGTCTCGCTACCGACGCGCCATTTACCGACCTTGGGTTAGCCCAAGTCGTTATATAATAATATATACAAAGAACAATTATATTTCTCTTGTGATTACTCGTAATCTCTCTTTCTATGTATACGTACTTGTGTTTTTCTCGTATTTTCTGTCATTTTGCGAAAAGTATGTTTTCCAAATTTCGCTAAGCGTCTATAATTCGTTGACCGACGACTGTTCAGAAATCTTCTTCTTAATTCTTCTTTAATTTTCCTGGCACCTGCTGAAATGCAATACGGCCAAATATCAATATCTTATGCCCCCTTTAGATAGGGTGCAAGCACATGAGCTTTTATTTTCCGTGTTACGCGTATCGTGTAACCAATCACGTAACGTTTTATGTTATTTATTTCTCGAATAACGCTTCTGATTTGGTTATGCAATACGCGTTACGCGAAAATATAAGCCCATGTGCTCGCACCCTTAGGAGCGAGGTTACTTCAAAGCGTAAGGTTGCATCAGTAACCTTCACAAATTTTTCTTTCAAACGAAACACGTTCACTAGCACTGGTGTCCGCGAATTGACTGTTCAGAAATGAGTTAAAGCGTCCCGCTAGAAATGAGTTAAAGAGTGGTGGGGATGGGCAGAGATGCCAACTTTACGTTTCAGCAACGCAGCCACCCCTCTGACACTTCTTATCCCATCCCCACCACTGGCTGGCAGTGGCTGTCGAAAACCGCCAGTCTGGCAACCCTAACTGATGCAACTAACCGCATTTGTTTAACCTCGCTCCTAAGGAGACATAAGATGTTGATATTTGACCGTATAGTGTCTCGTCAGATACCAGGTGCCGGAAAAAACTGAAGAAGAAGAAGAAGAAGAAGGCGCTGGGACCGTAGAAGTGTCATGGTGGTGACGCATCCTGTTCACCTTCTATTTACAACCTGGTACGTTTTTACGAGCCGGTACGTACTTACCCGTATATCATGGCTATCTAATGTTTAAAGAAAGCAAAATATAATTAACGTCATTTTTCCTATTTTATTTCAGACAGTAATCAGTTTTTTCATGAACATATTACTGCAGAGATTTGTAATATAACAAAAAAATGGTAGATGGACAGCAAAAGAAATACGGGCGAGGCTATAAAAATTACTTGCATTCATGTAACATTGATGATGTTAGCCCAAGGGTTTTAAGAAGATTAAATTCCACTCTTCCAACACCAACACATATATTTGTAAGTGCTTTAGAATAGTTTAAAATACTATACTACTAACAACAGCAACAGCAATAATAATAATAATAACAATAAGTTTTATTTATTACCTCTACAATTCTGTAAATATATACATTATTTAAATAATTAATTTTTATAAGCAAAATTTCATTCAATAATGACTTCATAAATTAATATTTATAAACTAGTTTCAATTGCGGGTGCAATAAAAATGTATAACATATTGAAATGATTTAATTTAATAGATGTAAAGATTTATTTAAATATTATTATTCATTATTTTAAATTGACTACAACTAATAAGGAGAGTACCATATAACCCAAAGTTTTGCATTAAATTTGTCTTACCTAGTTATACTTACAAGTGGAGTTGTAGATGTTAAAGCTCTCCTACTTCACAAAAACTTTTATTTTTCATGTATGATTAATCATCATGTTAAAAGTCAGTATTATTTCTTATAGTTTTCACTCAAAAGTTTTAACACTTGATATAATATTTTTAAATCTATCAATTGATTGTACGATAAAATTAAGAGGAAATAGTATATTGTACAACTAGTGGGAAAAGTGGTCGATTCTGAATGAGTGTGAAGTTGGTCGCACGAGCGAAGCGACCATCACACTCATTTGGGCTCGACCACTCTTCCCACGAGTTGTTCATACTATTTTTCCTAACAAGAGCGTGAATAATAGGCCGCTTTTCGCGTTTGTTTTCAATTTCATTTCTCCACTAGTTAAGAAATGGCTCCATTTCTCAACGCTTACGTCATCGATTGCGAAATGGATCGTTTTGCTCACTCAAAACAAACGCGAAAAGCGGCCCGTTTCACGCTCGCGTTAGGAAAAAATTATTATTTATCACTCATTTGTTTTGTAGCACCTCATTTTGTAACATTTTATCAGTTTTGCCTATTTAATACTCGTGTAGTTCTTGATAATATTAAATTTTTTTTATTTTTTTCAGGGTAGTAATTATATTGCTGAATACATTCTAATATTGTAATTCAGTTTTAACACATATTTGCAAATTTTTCCAATAACATTTAAACTTTGCAATATTATAAATTCTATAGATTAACATTATTAAAAATTGTATTTGCATTGATTTTAATATCACAATATTGTATATCCAGTAGTTATTCTGTAATATTTCTTGTCTCACCTGTTCTATTGTACTGAAACACTATAAATACTATCTGGAAAAATTGTGGTTTTGCATCGATTCTTATATACTATTTTAACGTTCAACATTCAATCGCAGCAAAAATTATATATAAAACTTCTGTCATTTCAGATCCATATTTTTTTTCATAATTATTCGTCAAATAACTTTAAATTAATATTAAGAAATAGTGTAGCCAAATGTGATATGTGTTGATAAATCAAGAATATATTTAACATTTTAAAAAATTTTTGTTGCGTTTCAACTATGTAAACTTTAAGCTCATAGTTGTTATACTTTTTGTATTAAACTGTTCAATGTACTGCAATACTACACGAAAATTACATAATTGTAAAAAACATCACATAATTCTAAAAAATTGATGTATAATTATATCAACAATTTAAGACTTTTATCATTAGTGGAAAAATTTGTAATGACAAATTATGAAAAAGTAGGAGCAACTCTGAAAAACTTAAAACTTTTTTATAATTTGTCATTGTATTTGATTCTTTTTTGCTGTGAATGGTTTTGTTATACGATTTTTTTTTAGTAAACATTTTATTTTTATAGCATTATTTGCATAAGTCGCCAAAATGTATTAGATATTTCTCTTATTAAATACAATATTTCTTCATAATATAATATTTCAGGAAATCGATTCTTCAGACAATAGAAATACCAACGAAAACATTACTCTAAAGATAAACGAAAATATGGAAACTGAACATGTTGACGAAAACATACTCGACATTATTAGAGAAAACAACAATACAGAAGTGGTTAATCGTATTGAAGAGGCATTTTTTAAGGAAACTGATACCACAGATAAAGACGAGGTGCGCAATATTTCATATATAAGAACATAATATTTTTTTTATTAAGATAGCATCTTAGATAGTAAGAGAGATCGTATGAGTTCTTATAAGAGATTTTTCATTAGGAAAGCTTCTGAATATTTCTATGTAGAATAAAATTGTTATGTTTAGCAAATATATAATATTTAGTATATCAATAAATTTCTAACAATAATTTTATTAATATTAATATACATATATGTATATACATGTACATATATATGGTAAAATTAAGAAATATTATTCTAGATTCACTGTACGAGAAATGAATTCATGGAATTGGATACAGATTTAATAAATGATTTAAGAGATGAGAGTAGTGAAAAAAATGTTAATCAATCACGTAATTTGCAAGATCTGGTGTTAAATAAAGATTTTCAAGATTGTATTGACATTTCTCCGAATAAATCACCAGGTGAATTATTTTTAATGATTGTTGAACACGCCTTAAAGTATAAGTCATCTTTAAGTGAAATTTCTGATCTATTCCGACTTATTAACATAATGTTTCCTCGTCCAATATTACCCGATACACGTTGGATACTGGACAATATTCTGAATCCAAAAAGTCGATCAGAGTTTCATGGAATTTGTCCGAAGTGCTGTACTTATGTAGGAAGAATACAAGATTTTAAATCCTTTATTACTTGCAGCGTGTGCTCTGAGATAATTGATCTGAATAATCCATCGTCCTCAAATATTTTTATAATTATTGATCCGACGGAAAATATCAAACTTTTAATAGAAGAAAATGAAAAATATTATGATCATATTGTAAAGGAAAGATTATTTAATGGAAAAATAAGAGATATTTTTGATGGTAAATGTTATAGAACATTTATAAGAAATTTACCTGCAAACGAAAGATACAGCTACGCTACAACAATTTTCAACACTGATGGTGCACCACGGTTTGAGAGTTCACGATATTCTATTTGGCCCATATACTTACAAGTAAATGAACTTCCTATTCAAGTAAGAATGAAAAGAATAATTACATGTGGCATGTGGTTTGGTAAAAACAAACCAGAAATGACATCATTTTTACAACCATTTACCGAAACCATGATTCGATTGTCGACAAAGGGGTTTAAATGCACTATTAACAATGAGATGTGTTTAATCAAAGTATATACTCTGACTTGTTGCGTTGACTCACAAGCGCGAGCACCTGTTCAAGGAATAAAATTATTTAACGGTAAATACGGTTGTAGTTGGTGCTTACATAACGGCGAGTGGTATGAAGGCAGTATGAGATATCCCATTCTTGAGTTTTCTCCACAACAAAGAACTAAAACAAATATGATTGAGTTTATGAAGAGACTTACTGATGAAAATAATCCCGTAGAAGATGTTTATGGAGTACAGTATGTGACACCTCTCATAAATTTACCTCATTTCGATATCGTACATGGAATTGTGCCTGATTACATGCATTGTTGTCTCGCTGGTGTTGGAAAGCAAATAACAATTAATTTCCTCAACTGTATACCAACATCAACAGTAGATAAACTGAACAAATTACTCTTAGAAATAAAAGTCCCTCACCAATTAGGACGTTTAACTAGATCTTTTGAAGACATACGTGATTGGAAAGCAAAGGAATGGGAAAATTTCATACTGTACTACAGCCTACCTCTATTTAAATTAGTTTTAAATAAAAAAATGGTTGAGTATTGGACTTTATTTGTTAATAGCCTCTACATATTACTGAAATGTGATATAAGTTTCGATGAATTAAACGAAGCCGACAAGGATTTACATAAATTCGTTTTTCAAACAGAACAGTTCTTTTCAAAAAAGGCGATGACATACAACGTTCACCAACTACTTCATATTGCGGAAAGTGTAATGAATTGGGGGCCTCTTTGGGCTCATTCCTCTTTCCCCTTTGAATCAGCCAATCACGAAGTACTCCAGGCTATTCATTGCGCAAACGGTGTAAATTTGCAAATTGTTCGATACATTAATATGCAACATAGTGTTCATACTTTACGTCATTATATATACCCGCATGCTTCACCCGTAGTACTAAACTATTGTCAAGAAATTTCTGTTAAAAGGATTAGAAAAAGTTTGAAATTATCATCAGTAACTTATTTTGGAGACGGAGTACTTATAGATAAGAAAGTTGCAGTAAAGTATGGTTTGTCTGTAAAATGTACACTAATTTATCAAAAAGCTGTAAAAGACGGTTGTCTCTTTACGTCTTCACAAAAGAAAAATACGCGTTCTGATAATAGTTTCGCACTGTTATCAGATGATACTTTTATTAAAATAATTTATTTTACAGTTGATCAAAAACATAAAAAAGAATTAACCCTTTGTAATGTTGTTAATACGTCAACTCCCGTGTGCAATTCTATTAATTTGATCCGTAGTATAGGAAATGAAATATATAGCGGTAGAAACTTATCAAATTGAACGTATTTGCGTTTTCATAAAAATAGAAAATGATTGTTATATAGCTGTATTGCCGAATTCTTATAATTACTAGATTAGACTTCCGATATGTATATAACATTAATATTTACTTTTTCATTCTTCCTATTTTTACTATAACTTTTTTACGTTTGTATTAAAAAAATACCAAATAATTAATAAAAACTATGTATAGTATTATGTATAACATTTAGAAAAATTTATTTCGGAAAATAAAATTTTTTTTATTGAATTAAAAACATTGTCTTTACTTCAGAAGATATACTTATATAAAATATTTCTTTCTGCAATTATTTATTTTCTACATGTTCTTTGTAATTTAAAAATTCAAAAATATTTATTGCTACTATCGTTTACGCATTTCTTTATGATTTACAACGCAATATTATAATCATTGAAAGAACTTTTGTATTGATTTTTCATATATCAATTTAAATTCTTTTGCTATATGAGATCTCACATGAGAATTCATGTGAGAACACATGTGATGTTTTGGTACGAGTGTTCACATAAGTTTTCACATGAGTTCTCACATTAGTTCTCACATGAATTGCCACCTATATTACCACATGAGTTTTCATGTGAGATTTTTCAATAGGGCGGCGTCCTCGCGCCGATTCCTCGACGCGCCGACGACGACGACGACGACGGCCATGACCACCACGACGACGACGGCCACGACCACCACAACGACGACGGCCACGACCACCACGACGACAACGGCCACGACCACCACGACGACGATGACCACCACGACGACGACGACGACGACGACGACGACGACGACGACGATGACCACCACCGACACCACCACCACTACAACGGCGGCGACAATGACGCCGAGACGATGCGGCGAACGCTGGACGATGCGGTCGCACGCGCGACTGTCACTGACACAACGACCAACAACGACGATTTACCGCGGCCGGGAGTCAGGACGATCTACAGCGCGCGCGGCATGTCAACTCTCGCGCGGAAATCGCGGGATCTCAGAGCCGTGCCGTGCCTCGCCGTACCTCGCCGACGTGCCGTGAGCGTGAGCGATCTCGAAAACAACGGTCCGCCATCTTTTTGGTCGGCCAAAACACCCGTTTTGCGACGATACGTGCGTACCATTTCCCTCCTACACAAACTGACGCACGTGCAAGGGAAGACAGAATCACGCTCGAGGGAAACCTAACCTGAAATCGCCGTGAGCTGAAGTCGTGCGCCCGGCGCGCCACAGTGACGAGACTGGCGGACCAGCCCCGGGTGCTTACTGGCGGATAAGCCCCAAACATAAGTTTCAGGTTTGATCGCCCACGAAATATTAGACATCAACGATAATGAAAAAACTACACTGAATTCGTGTTCAGCATGCATTACTCTTTATAATCACGTACCTCGAGATTTGGAGAGCAAACATTATTGCAGATATTACAATATTTCCACGCGCAGAAAATTTCACTTTCACCTTCCGAAAACACGTTTGCCCTCGTAAAAATCATAACACGGCAGGTAACCTGCCGAAACTCCGTTGGTCACATGGGTACCATAAGCAGCGTTTACAATGTTAATAGCGAGTCCGCACAATATACAGGTTCCGAGATATAATATATATATAAGGGCCGGACTCAAATAGTTTCGGAGATACAAGCTGAGAAAGGATAAAAATAATAAATACAAATATTTATGCATAAAAGGGGCCTGCTCTCCGATTTCAATGACTTCGATATATGTTGTGAAGGTCATGACCCCGAGTGACCTTCAGAAGGTTTTAGCCGTCGCTCGTTATTCGTTAAAAAGTTATTAACAAAAAAGTTTGGAAAATATAATAGCAGCTATTTTGAGTATTGGAAGGCATAAATGACTATAAATAGTGGTTCCAGAATCAGTGCGAGAAAGTGTTTTACGAGAACTACATGCATCACACTTTGGCATAGTAAAAATGAAAATGTTGGCGAGGTCTTACGTATAGTGGCCGAATATAGATAGTGATATCGAGAATGTATCGGCAGCATGTAAAGTGTGCGTGCAGGAACGGAAAAAAACCTCCGGGTGTTTCGTTAACACGGGTGGTGTTAACGGAACACCACGTATTCTGATAGATATTGGAGCAGAATCCATTCAGATTTTCTAGGTCCGTTTTATGGTCACATGTTCATGTTGATTATCGATGCTCATTCCAAGTGGCCCGAAATTATTAACATGCATAAATGTACTCAGGTGCCAAGAGTAATCGAAGAGTTCAAGAAAGTTTTAGTTCGTTTTGGTTTACCGAGACATTTAGTTACAGATAACGGTACTCAATACAAGTTTAGAGTTTCAAAAGTTTTGTAAAAATAACGGTATTAAACATAGCTTTACAGCACCGCATCACCCAGCGACAAATGGGCGGCGGAAAATTTCGTTGAAACGTTCAAGGATAAAGTTGATAAAATTATCAAAAGTGGTAAATCACTTGATTACGCGGTAAACCTTTTCTTGTTTGATTATAGATCGACTGAACACTGCACGAAAGGTAGAATGCCTGCATTTATGCGGTGTACAAGCGAGAATTAAGAACAAGATTTGACTTATTAAAGCCAGATGTAAACGACAATGTAATGGTAAAACAGTTGGCACAGGTAGCGAGTAGGAAAGGTAATCGAAATGTTGATTTTTAAATTGGCGACACGGTGATGATAGATGATTTTAGTGTACGTGGAAATAAACGTAGTCAAGGTACAATAATAAAGAAGTTGTCACCGGTAACGTTTAAAGTCGAGGTCGCACCTGGGAGAATTTGGAAACGACATGTCGATCAGATAATTCATTTTAAAAACAACGATAACCTGACCGCTGTAAGGAAAACGATAGTTAATCAACCAAGCACTGTATTGCGAAGATTTGAACGTTTAAAGAAATCTATGTAGTAGCGTTAATTGAACGGGGAGGAAGTTGTGATGTATTGGCGACAGTGTATATTCCGGTACAATCCCTCGAAACATATAGCGACACGAAGGTATATGTAAGCAGGAGCGTGAGATCGAGTCAGTCGTCCGGTAGTCGTCAAGCAGAGCGTATCAAGTCTCATTATACTTAAATAAACTATATCATTTAAGCTACATCAGTTGTTAAGAACCCACATACATAACAAAAATAATGTATGAATTAGCGATTTTTCTCTTTTCCATTTTGACCCAGAAAACAATTGTGCAGAACAACAACACAAATTTATTCTTTATGTTTTTTTGTACTTTTAAGTACCCTGCATTAAAAAACATAAAAAAATTACGTCTGGGAGTTTAAACGATTTCATGTCTTTCCGCATTTTCCCTCGTTTTCCATGTTTTCTCCGCTATAGACATAATTTTTATGGTCATTTTCGGATTCTACGACTCACAATACGTTTTGTTTTATTGTCCTGCACAATTGTTTTCTGGGTCAAAATGAAAAAGGGAAAAATCACTAATTTTTACATTATTTTCATCCATTTGTATCATGTCTACGTGTTATTTTAAAAAAATTGGCAATTATACCGTTCAATAAACCAAAGTTTCAGCTTTAAGAATCTGTTTTTTGAATTGCGATACAATGATTTTTTTAAGAGTTATGAGCAATCAAAGTCAAAATCCTCATTTATTATTCAGTCCACAATAACTCAGTAACAAAAAATCGTAGAAACATTTTTAAAAAAAGATTTTGCAAGGAAAACTTCAAGCTTTCACATTAGAAAGTCGAAAATTTTCGCATTTTTTTGTGCACGTGACAGGCCCACAAAGTGAGAGAAAAATTTTCTATTTTGTCCAGCTCGTAGTTTTCTATATGCAAAAGTTACCAAACTCACAGAAACTAAAAAATAATAATAACCTTTCGAAAGTAGAGGTTTTAAGTTTTAAATTTAAATTTCGTTCATTTTTAACAAAGTTACAGCTGCTTGAATTTTGTCTATTTTTAAAGTATATTTAGTGTTCTTTTAATTTTTGTGAGAAGTGTATAATTTACTTTTACTTAAATATTATTAATTTTTATGTAAATAGTAATTTTTTGTAACTAATTACTAATTTGCTAATTCAATAAAAATTTAATTTGTTATTATTGCTAATTTCGTGAATAATTAAAAAATAAAAAATAAAAATTTTTTGCAGATCTTTGCTTATTAACACTACAAAATGGGTGATATCAGTACAAAATTACCTTTTTCAAAAATATTTAATTAAAACAAAATAAATAAATTTTTCTTGTAAAAAAACTTGGCGTTGCTAGATTTTGAAATTTAAACATTAGTACTAAGATTTTTGATTGAATAAAAAAACAATAAACATAATTTAGGGAAGAATGCGACAGGAGTAAAAAAACACCGCCAAGTTTTTTTACAAAAAAATTTATTTATTTTGTTTTAATTAAATATTTTTATTTTGTACTGTTACTTCTTTAATTCTTTGTAATTAAAATGATTCTTTGTAATATTAAAAATTTGTTAAAGAGAATTAAGAAGCTATTACCACTTGGGTTGGAATAGGAAGACCCTTGAATAGGAACACAAAGATACCACTTGGGTTTTATTTTTTTAAAGTAGTTGCACAACAATTATCTTTTAAAGCAATATACATATTCTCTTTGCAATTGGCGCAATTTAATTTAAAGATTTCATATCTTTTTTTGAAATGCATGTCACTTGAGTTAAGTTAGGTAATATAATTTTGTGAAGGAGAAATTAAAGATTTTACATCTTTTTTTGAAATACATGTTACTTGAGTTAAGTTAGGTAATATAATTTTGTAAAGAAGAAATAAAGCTACCACTTAGGTTGGATTTTTGAATTTACAAAATATATTGCGTGTACTTGGCGCCTTTTTTTTTACCTTTTTTGATAATATATACATATGTGCAATTACAGCCTATATTTAATTATACAACAACAGTAGATCTGTTTAAATTGAAATGTAACAAAAAAATTTTGATTTATTGTCAAAATTAATGAAAAGACGCAAGTGAATGCACATTAGGAATGACACAGCTCACATTAGAATGTGAATGTGAGGTACATTACGAACAAATATTCTGTCTCTCGTGAAAAATATAATAAGCAAAAGTTATTGTATTATTTATATCGACATAGAATCTCTACAAATTTCCATGAAATTATGGATAAGCACAAAAATGAGTAGAAAAATATTGTTGCGCTCGCCGCATCACACTAACACACACTCGCACTCACGCACTCGCACTCCCGAAGCTCGCGGGAATTAGAGAAATACCGCGGTTATAAGGAAACAAACAATCTCAACGTTTATTATTATCTCGATACAGAAGAGCGCGGACACACGTCCGAACAGTCCAGCAACTCAAGACAAAATCTGACAGTTGACAGTAATTGATTCGCCGATCAATACATCCCGTCGTCAGGGAACGCGCTTCGGCTTGAAGCTACTCGGAAGCGAAGCAACGGGTGTCTCAGCGCGAAGGCGCAGTGCCGCAACACTGCCCTCCCTCCTTTCTAGGTTGTCGTCCCGACAACCAAGGAGTTGAGGCCTTGGTCCTACGGTTCATGCCGATTTATCCTTTCGCATTTTCTTGCTCTACCCTGGACTGCTGTCCAGGTTACCAAGCTGCGCGACGCTATACGACGAGGACTCCGTGGCTCTCTTCTCTCTTCGCCGCTGCTCACTCTCTTCAGAAGTTGACTTCTTCTTGAAGTCTTCGGATAGGGGGGGGGGGAGGGAACTACCGTGGACCCAACGTCATTTAAACTCCCCAAATCCCTGTCTCGGCATTCGCCCTTCATCCCACGGGAAACCACGGCTCGAAAACCGTGGGCGAGACAGTCTTCTATAAACTTTAATTTCTTTCCTTGTCAAATCCTCCTTCACGTTCTCCTCTCCAAAAAAAGATTTTTCATTCTATAACAGAAAAAATAATCTGGAACAGTAACCGCTTATTAAAAGAAAATTTAACATTAAACAGTTTTTTTTTTAAATAAACTTTGGGACTCTGATGTATACTTTTCCCTATAACCGCCTTTCGAAATAGGACGCCAATCTATCTAAGTGAACAATTTTATTTCTATGCCTATTTGAACGTCGAATACAATATACCACATCACTTAATTTCTTAACTACTTCATAAGGACCTTCCCAATTGTTCTGTAATTTCGGAGTTTTTCCTTTCTTTCTGCACGGATTAAATAACCAAACCTTTTGTCCCTGTTCAAAGAATAAATGTCTAGCTTTTTTATCATATCGCCCTTTTATCTTGTCCGACTTTAATTTCATTCGCTCTCTCACATCTTGATGAATTTCATCTAGTTTTCCTCGTAAATTTTGAACATATTCGTCAACAGTATCAGAATAACCAAAATTTGGTGGAGAACCTTGTAGTAAATCCAATGGAAGATTCAAATCTCGTCCGAAATATAACTCTGCGCGAGTCACATTAGTAGTCTCATGTTTCGAAGATCTGTAAGCTAGAAGAAACATTGGAATCCATCGATCCCAGTCCTTCTGATTTTCCTCAACAAACTTTGACAAATATTGTAAAATCGTCTGATGCTGTCGTTCTACCTGACCATCAGATTGCGGATGAAGAGCAGTAGTCCTAGTTTTCTTGATCCCTAGCAACCATGACAATTCCTGTAATAACCGAGACTCAAAATTTTTTCCCTGATCCGTATGTAGTTCCAGAGGAACTCCATACCTTGATACCACTTGATTAACAAATACTTCCGCTACTGTAGTGGCTCTGACATTTTTTAAAGGAAAAGCTTCCACCCATTTGGAAAAACAATCAACAACAACAAGAAGATATCTATTCCCGGAAGAAGAAGAAGGACCAAGGGGAGAAGGGAAGAAGAAGAAGGGGCCAAGAACGTCCATCTGTAATCTCTCAAAAGGAGCCCCAACATTAAAAATTTGTAAAGGAGATTTTCCTTTATCCGAAGGACCCTTTTTTGCCACACAAATTTTACAAGACCTAACCAGTTTTCGACGTCGCTCTTACAAGTTGCCCAATAGAAACGTTTACGAATCTTTTCCAAAGTTTTATTTATCCCAAAATGACCTCCAGAAGGTGTGTCATGAGCCTTTTTCAAAATCTGTCTAACATTTCCTTGGGGAACAATTATTTGTAAAAATTAGATTTCAAATTTGGAGCTTCCCATTTCTTATGTAAGACTCCGTTTTGAACAAACAAAGCATCCCAATGAAGCCAATAAACCCTCGAGGGCGTTCCCTTAGCAGCAATCTCCTCTCAAGAAGGACGAGTATCATTTTCTTTTCCTCGGAGAAAAACTGAAATAACTTGATCTTCTAATTGTTTTCTTAGCCACTCCTCTGATAAATCTTCTTTAAAAGTTATACGAGCTATTAATCCATTTTCTTTTAAACTATTTTGCAATTCTACTCTAGAACAATATTTGCAATTCTCTTCAGCACAAGGGCGTCTGGAAAGCCCATCGGCATTTCCATGTAACTGTCCCTTCCGATGACTGATTTCAAAGTCATATTGTTGTAGTCTTTCTGACCAACGTGCCAACTGTCCCTCCAACTCTCTGAAAGACATTAGCCATTTAAGCGAAGCATGATCCGTCTGAAAAATGTTTAATTGACTCCACCACTGCTAACAACTCCCTACGCGTCACACAATATTTTCTTTCAGTTTTACTCAAGACGCGACTGAAATAAGCGATGACTTTCTCAGTCCCTTCCTGCTCCTGAGATAAACTGCTCCAATCCCATGTCCAGAAGCATCTGTATCCAAGATAATCTTCCCATCTGCCCTTGGAAAAGAGAGTAAAGGACTTGTCGTTATTGCCTGCTTCAATTTGGCAAACGTCTCTTGACATTGTTCCGTCCAAACAAATTTCGATAGGTTCTCAGTTAAGGCATCGGTTTCGCGATTAAAGAGAAGCCCCTAACAAATTTACGATAATAAGAGCAGAATCCCAAGAAACTTCGAATCTGCTTTTTGTTTTGAGGAACAGGCCATTCTACTACTGCAGCAGTCTTTTCTGGGTCAGTAGAAACTCCCTCAGCTGAAACAACATGACCTAAATATTTCACCTGCCTCCTAAACAAATTACACTTCGTCGGATTAATCTTTAAATTGGCCGCCCGAAATCTAAGGAAAATCTTTCTCAAATTTTGTACCATCTCTTCGAAAGTTTTGCCAAAAACAATTACATCATCTAAATAGACTAGACAAATTCTCAATATCAATTGTTGGAGAACTCGTTCCATAAGACGTTCGAAAGTTGCCGGTGCATTACACAACCCAAAAGGCATGACAGTAAATTGCCAAAGTCCATTTCCTATCGAAAAAGCAGTTATCTCCCTATCTTCTGGACGGATTTTCAGTTGCCAATAGCCACTTTTCAAATCCAATGTCGAAAACCAAGTATTCCCTGACAATTGATCGAGAAGATCATCTATCCTGGGCATTGGAAAAGAATCTTTCTCAATTACATCATTTACTTTCCGATAATCTACACAAAATCTCAATGAGCCGTCTTTTTTCCTTACCAAGACTGCTGGCGAAACCCAAGGACTAAAAGATTTTTCAATAACTCCCTGATTCTTCATTTCTCTAATAATCTCTTTAACTTCTGCACGCATACGAATAGGAATTCTCCTCGGAGTTTGTTTAATTGGACGTGAATCTCGTAATTTAATTTTATGTTGAAGTACGTCACAATTTCCAGCTACGATCTGATCGGAGAACACATCCTGAAACTCCCTAAGAAGATCTGCGAAAACAGCTCTCTGTGATGCATTCAGTTCCTGACAATTCCGCTCAAAGAAATCTTTAAGATTTTCCGGAACTTCTTCCGTTTTATAACTAATTCGACGACAAAAAGAATTTTCCTGCTTCCCTTCCTGCAAAAATTCCTGGAAGAAAGATTCAAGAGTTCTGTCCATCCCTGTTCGCGCAAAGAAATCCGCTCCCAAGATGCAATCCTCAGCGATTTCAGCCACAAACATAGGCATCTCAAAAGAATACTTCCCTAATTCTACCCGAACTAAAGATTTAAATTTTATTGAGACCTTCTCTCCCGTAGGATATTCAAAACCAACGTCTACTAACGGGATACATTTTTCTTTTACCACCAATTCAGAATTGACGATCGACACATCAGAGCCCGTATCTAGCTTAAAAGAGCAAGCTTTTCCGTTCAAATTTCCACGAACAACAAAAGAACCTTTTTCTTTATAAATTCTTCTCATTTTAACGGAATGTGCCAGGGTCTTTTTCACCTTGGTCGAAACCACCCCCCCCCCCCCCGGAAAGTTCGACCATCCCTAATTTCCCTTCTGCTCGGCATAATTAGCCGGGCACTCCAAACGATAATGCCCCTTCGCCCCACATTGCCAGCACTCTTTATCTTTTTTTTCTATTCTTCCATCAGAGCGGGCCTGCGACTTCCCGTTTACCGCTGCATTACCTTCGTCTTTCCCCCCCTGTTTAAGTCAAATTTACTATTCCTTCCTAATTTGTCCTCGCGAAATTCCTTCTCTGCGCGAAATCTAAACCTTTCATCCCGCTTATCTTTTTCCCCTGAAAAACTTCCCTCTTGAATTATTTTAACAGCCATTGCCCTTTGAACGGATGCTTTCAACGTTGAAATATTTTCCAGCTGTAACGTGCGCTTAATAAAAACCATTCGTTAAGGCCGCGACAAACTGCGCACACGCGATGTTATCCCGCACTTCATGGGAGCACTCGGGGTACGCCAGTCGTGATAAACGCTCTATGTCCGCGCCCAGCGAAATAAGGTCTTCCCCAAACTTTTGTTTACGATTCGTGAACTGTGTAATAAGCCTGTGCAAAATGTTCTTCGCCAAAACGGAATTCGAGCTTTGATTTTAGCTCCCCATAACTCAGACTTCCTAATTCCGTTATCCGAGGTCAGATTCGAGGCCAACGCGACGGACTTCGAAAAATCATCCCACCTATTCGCGAGTGAAATCAACTCGAACTGCGCAAGGAATTCTCGCAACGGAACACTACCGTCGAAGGTATCGGGCTTTAGTTTATACCCTAATTCTCCGGAAAATGTGCCTGACAATTCGCGGACTTCACCTTCCCTATCTACATCCGCGTCCAAAACCGCCGTTCCCGATCCGCGAGCTCTATTATTGGAAGAACTTATATGGATTTCTCGTCGAAGCTGGAGTAGCTCCTCGTCTCGACGCAGCAGCTCCGCCGCGTGTATCGCCTCCCTCTGCTCCTGCTCCTCTCGCATCGCCCGCATCTCCAGGAGAACCGCCTGGAGAGTCTCCGCCTGCGACGTGGGCTGCGAAGCACTCGCTGCAGGAGTCGCGGCCCGAGTCCTCTTCCTCGAAGGGGCCGCCGTTGTGGCTATTCCGCCCGTTTCTTCGCCGCTCATCACGGTCGTCAACGTTCGTCCGATCCCGGACGAGCTCCCAAAATGTTGCGCTCGCCGCGTCGCACTAACACACACTCGCACTCACGCACTCGCACTCCCGAAGCTCCCGGGAATAAGAGAAACACCGCGGTTATAAGGAAACAAACAATCTCAACGTTTATTATTATCTCGATACAGAAGAGCGCGGACACACGTCCGAACAGTCCAGCAGCTCAAGACAAAATCTGACAGTTGACAGTAATTGATTCGCCGATCAATACATCCCGTCGTCAGGGAACGCGCTTCGGCTTGAAGCTTCTCGCGAGCGAAGCAACGGGTGTCTCAGCGCAAAGGCGCAGTGCCGCAACAATATTTACCACATGCATAACTAGAATGTGGAAGCCACCAGCCAATATGAGATTTAGATTTTGGAATATGGAATATATGCGATATATACCAAAGATTTCATATGTGACAGGAATCCTTGAATGATCTTTGACTGGATCAATATGTATTGTGATAAAAAGCTGTTTAAAATGTTCATTAACAAAATAAGAAAAATGTTATTTATATTAATATAATATATATAGAAAAATATGATATATATTTTCTACATGTTTTGAGTGCAAAATATATCTAATAAAATGATTATTCAATATTTATATTTGTCCCTTTCCTACGCTAAAACATGTATGTCTTTTGCACATACTAATTCCAGAAAAAGTTTTTAAATTAATTTCAAGCAAAAGCAAATAAAACAGTTTGTTTTCGCTTAGAATTAATTTAAAGACCTTTTCTGGAATTAGTATGTACATAAGGCAAATTATAAATTAATTAATATACAGTAAAATGTACGATAACAGTTACACTGCAGTTATATTACAATAATGCTTTAAATTATATTACTGCTATATAAATGTTATATTTATCGTTATATTTATATTGTATAACTGCAATAATCCATGATTGGGAAATTACCACTAACGTACAACTTACATGTAACAAATACGTTATATTATCTGTTACATTTTGTTATATAGTGGCAATATAATCGTTATATTTCTGTGTTTGCTGGGCGGACTGCCTGTATCGATTAACGCAACTAATTCACATTTAGTATTATTAATTTGTACAACATTAATGACTGTATCGTCAGTGACAATTGTCGTACCGCTGTTATCGCTTAGGGATTCCGTAGATGTCGCTCTCGCTATCCCTGTAGCAACCGCCGGTGGGGTCGTCGGAGACGTCGAGATCTTCGCTTGCTCCTTCTTCTTTAGTTTAATACAATCATCCCGAAGATGACCTCTATTACGGCAATATACGCAGAAAATTTCCTGTTTCTGTGAACTGCTGCTTCCCTCGGCATCATTCATATCCTTTGGTTTGACAGGTTTGACAGAAGATTCTTTGAGCTTATCAAATTTGACATTTTTAGGAACACCACAAACCGAGGTTAGGTGATGCATCTCTTCTGAGAAGTAATCCACTGAATCGGTGCGGATTGTGGCTGCTGCTGATTTCATGAAAAAATTGGTAATTCCACTTATCAGCAAATGGATGATGTCTCGCAATCTAAGTGGTTGTATTAACGCCAGTTTATCCATTGCGTAGTCTTGGAATGATTCTGCAGAAAAGTTCCATGTACGATTGTTGATTTTTTGCATCACCACATTAAATAAGACTCTTCTTTTAAATCTTCTGACGATGGCCTCCTTGAAGGCCTCTCAGGAGCCATTGACGTCCCCTGTACATGGATCGAACCATCGGCGCGCTGCCTTATTTAATTTGATCGTGGCCGCAGACAACCTGCATGGTCACTGGTGATAAGTTGTAATTCGCGGCAATGGCTTCAATTTTTTCCAACCACAGAGATACATCCTCTTCTTCCGTACCACCAAAAGAGGGAATTGCCAAAGACAAGAACTTGACTGAGTGGCCAATGGCTGCCACCGAAGGCTCTGCAGCATGTTGCGTATTAGAATTTCGACCATTTTGGATATCGAATTCGGCAGAAGAGAGTACATCTTGAGTTTGTAAAGGTCTCCCGCTCATATTCATCGCCATAAACATCTGCTGCATCATGACTTGTTGCTGGGCTAATTGCTGCAACAGCCCCTGCTGCTGTGCCATTTATTCCTTTTGCAAGCGCGTCTGTTCTTCTCTTTGCAAACGCATTTGCTCTATCAACAGCATGTAAGGCTGTGACGTTGATTTATCTGCAGATGAGGGCTGTAAACCGCTGTCAAATGTGTAAATTTCTGGGGCCGCCTCCGCTATGCCCTTATGGAAAAATACACTCAACTTTTGGTGTTAACCGTAAAAAAAACACCAAAGAAGAACCCTTAAAGTTGGGTGTAATTTCGGATGCCAATTAAAGGTTAACCATCATTTGAAGGTTAACCTTCAATTGGCGGTCCGAAATAACACTCAACTTTAAGGGTTTTTCTTTGGATGATGGTCCTTCAAGTGATAGTCAACCTTCAATTAATGATTAATCCTTAAAAATGACGGTATAAACTCTAAAAATATGAATCCTCAAATGAAAGTAACACCCAAAGAGAATAAACCCCATATTTAAATGTTTTCAATTTGCTTCCGCCGATAATACATACCCGCAAAAGAGAACATCACCACACACTATGTGTTCGAGAGCGCGCGGTAGCGCGAGGTAGCACGAGGTAGCGCGAGAAGGACTGGCACGAGGAAAAGCAGTTCAAACAAAACAGAATAAGTTCATGAATAGTGTTTTACAAAATAAAAGTGTCTATATTTACAATATGTACAGTGTTCGTTTATTTCCAGAATAGGATAGAAGCCGTGAAAGCGCGCACAGAAGCTAATACGGCAAGCAAGAAGCAAAGCGTGTTCGCGAAGCGCGATAGCGAGATTCAAGGCGGTGTACAAAGGCGGTTTTAACTTGCGGGTGAACTGCGAGCGAGAGAGCTTCCTCGGCGCAGCGGCGATCTTTTATTACCTCTCTCCGGGCTAATTACCAATAAATTCATCGCGTTTTAAAAACATTGAAGGATATTCGAGGACTCAGTGCGTGATTGGTGGCCAAGGGCAGAGATGGTAGATTCAAGCCGCTTACAGCATACGCACACAAGCGAGCAGCCGTGTACGTGTGCGCTCGGCGTTCGGCCGGCTTCGGAGCGCGCTCGGCCGGCTTCGGGCGCCGTCGCCAGCCGCCGCGGCCGCGCCGCCGCGCCGCGAGAATCATGCTTGTGCTGCGTTCGGAAACGTCACCTGAGTGCACACGAGTATACTCCCTTCTCTTTCTATCTCAGCGAGTTAGAAGGCGAAGGGAGTATACCCGTGTATACCCGGGTGACGTTTCCGAACGCAGCCCTATACGTGTATATTATATCTCGCCGCTTATATGTCCCTCTTCGTACTTAAAAATGAAATGGAAATATATTTTATACATAAAAGATATTAAGTTAAAGAAATGAAGAACAGAAAGAAATAAAAATAATAAATAATAATAGAAATCCACTCTTGGCCAACATGTACGCCTTTTTCTTAAAAATGTTCCGTTATATCAATTTGGAAAAATAACTTTTTGTTAGTGCAAGAAAAATGGAATTAGAAATTAAATTAAATGTTAAACTATGTTAAACTGTTAAACTTATACTTTGTAAACTCCATATAAGAATATAAACAAAATACTTTTACATATTGGCGTAGTAGGGGAGACCGGGGCCTAACCGTCGCCGGGGTTGAACCGTCAAATCAAATATCTCGGAACCTGTATATTGTGCGAACTCGCTATTAACATTGTAAACGCTGCTTATGGTACCCATGTGACCAACGGAGTTTCGGCAGGTTATCTGCCGTGTTATGATTTTTACGAGGGCAAACGTGTTTTCGGAAGGTGAAAGTGAAATTTTCTGCGCGTGGAAATTTTGTAATATCTGCAATAATATTTGCTCTCCAAATCTCAAAGTACGTGATTATAAAGAGTAATGCATGCTGAACACGAATCCAGTGTAGTTTTTTCATTATCGTTGATGTCTAATATTTCGTGGGCGATCAAACCTGAAACTTGTGCTTGGGGCTTATCCGTCAGTAGGCACCCGGGGTTTATCCGTCAGTCTCGTCACTGTGGCGCGCCGGGCGCACGACTTCGGCTCACGGCGATTTCAGGTTAGGTTTCCCTCGAGCGTGATTCTGTCTTCCCTTGCACGTGCGTCAGTTTGTATAGGAGGGAAATGGTACGCACGTATCGTCGCAAAACGGGTGTTTTGGCCGACCGAAAAGATGGCGGACCGTTGTTTTCGAGATCGCTCGCGCTCACAGCACGTCGCGGCGTCGGCGAGGTACGGCGAGGCACGGCACGGCTCTGAGATCCCGCGATTTCCGCGCGAGAGTTGACATGCCGCGCGCGCGGTAGATCGTCCCGACTCCCGGCCGCGGTAAATCGTCGTTGTTGGTCGTTGTGTCAGTGACAGTCGCGCGTGCGACCGCATCGTCCAGCGTTCGCCGCATCGTCTCGGCGTCATTGTCGTCGCCGTTGTAGTGGTGGTGGTGTCGGTGGTGGTCATTGTCGTCGTCGTCGTCGTCGTCGTCGTCGTCGTCGTCGTGGTGGTGGTGGTGGTGGTGGTGGTGGTGGTGGTGGTCGTGGCCGTCGTCGTCGTCGTCGTCGTCGTTGCTCCGTACAAAGCGACGTAAATCACAGAATCCCTGGGTCCTGACGGAGCGATTCCGACGACGTGTCGTCGTCGGCGCGTCGAGGAATCGGCACGAGGACGCCGTCGATTCCCGTCGACAAGGAGCAACTCAAGAAGGCAGTTCTTGCGGTGAGAAAAGATAAAATAAAAAAAATACCACACAGACAGAACCGCAGCCTTCGACGAGCAGTGGGCGTAAATCGAAATCAAGGAAGCAGCAGCGGTCGGATTCTGACGAAGACTTGGATAATACGTGCTGCGTGTGCTCAAAGAAGTTGACAATAAACAGAGCATATGGGAAACAGTGCATTGCGTGCGAGCGTAGGGCACACAACACATGCGTGCGCTTGTCAGGATCTGTATTCACGTGCCTAAAATGTTTTATGGAATAGGTAAAACAATTATTTTTTAATAAATTTTTATATTTTTCTCTTAAAAAACAATTATTAAAATGTATCCTATTATTTTTCAGGATTAGATGTATGTATATGTATTGAAAATGCAGTGTGACGGATAAACCCCGGGGGGGGGGGATGACGGTTAAACCCCGGCATTTTTGAGATTTCAATTTTTCCACCGTTGTCGTTTTTGCTCTATACCGGTTAAACAAAGCGACGTAGATAAAAATTTCCTATATAAATTTTGTAGCTAAAGGTTCACTCTTTACAGTGGTATACCACATTTAACTAAAATGATTTATTTTCTTGTTAAAAATTGGCACCGAAAAAAAACTGACGGTTAGGCCCCGGTCTCCCCTACATTGCTTTATTTATGTTATTAATTCTTTACACTTGTATAGCTTCTCATTAATTAATAAAAAAAAAGAAAAGCAATAGAACATTTAATTTTTGTAAGGTTCTCTTGTCAATCAGGTGTCCCCTTTGCCGTCTAATCTATCGACATGGCTCCATATATGGCAATCGAGTCGTGTGATTTTCCGTGAAAAACAACTTATTTGCTTAGGCTAATGTTTGTCGCTGAGCCACTGAGCCCTTCTTTCGTGTACTCATCCCTTTCATCTTCGTTTCGATTCGCGGCAGCGAATCCGCGAATCCGTGAAACGGTTTAATTTCTAAATAATTTCTAGACTCGCGTCGTCATCCAGACATCTGCATGACTGCATCTTATCCTTGGCGTAGAGAGCTCTTTCTAAATTTCACGATATTTCCAATCTTTCTAATTTCTATCTTTCAGATTTCTGTTTGTATTCTTATATATAGTTCTTTTTTCATTTTTCTTCGTCTTTTTCCTTAATATTTCTTATATTCGTATTTCTCTATTTTTTTCTTCTCCTTTCTTCGTTCTTTTTCACAGTTCTTTTTCTCTCCGTTTTTAAATCTTAACTTCTATCTTTCTTTCTGTTGCGTTTTTTCTATTACATTCTATTTTTCTTTCAACATGGAAACATGTGATAAATCGAAAACAATGTCTAAGCGAAAATTTGTAGAAGCTTGGCTTAGCGATGATGGCTACAAGCCTTGGATACGTCATTTGATAATACTTTGTATAATTGCATAATATGCAATAAAAATTTTTCGTGCAGCTCATCGCATGTTTCCAGACACGCGGATTCTGCGTGTCACAAAAATAATATTAAAGAAAATATTATTGTTGGAATATTTGAATTTTACGCCATTTATTATAAGCTCGCTTGACTCCAGTATTCTTCCTCCTTCTTCTTCTTCCGCTTTCTCTGCGGGGTATTCATTAGTTGTCTGATGGCTGACGAGGTGTACAGATCGAAGTGTGTGATCAATAAATCGAAACCTTTTCCAAAGACGAAATACCGAGTTTTGGGTTTTCTACTCCTTCACCAAACAATAATGTCAAGAGGTTATGGGCCAAGCACGTTTCCGCTGCGCTTAAATATAATTGTTTGGAAGGAATAAAGTAGGAAAAGGAGAAGGACTGGAATGTTCTGCTTGACGAGGCCTTGTGCCGGTTTTGGAAAGTAAGGTAATGTGAGAATGAGTTCTTGTTCATCGTGTATGTCTCCTGGAACGATGATGGTAGAGAGACTCTGATATTTTTGCTGTGTGCATAAAAGTGCTTTGTGAACAATGGCGGACATGGCGGCGTTTGTAGTGTTATGTGTATGATTGTTTGATCGATAAGCCTTGACGCCATGTTGAGTGCTTGAAAACGAAGTCGAAAACTCGCTGCTGATAGATGGCGTTACGAGTGGCATTAAACGATTACCGGTATAGTTGTATCGATGTGTTGCAGGTTACTCTAACCTCAAAAGACAGTTGTCAAATAACAAGAGGCTAATCTCTAATAAATTATGTCGACGGTTCAGAAAGTATTAGAGCGATGCAGACGTGCGTTGCTCATTGAGACGGTTGAAGATATGGAAGCGGAGGTCAAAATAGATGAAGCGTTTTTCACTGCGATTTTCTCGTCGGGTGAAACAATCAATTTAAGTACGTACTTTTCATTTTCAGTTTTTCCTTTTGCTTACGACTGTGTAACGACTGTTAACGAATGTTATTTTTACAATGTTAACGAGAGACTGGTAACGACGGTTTATGTTTGGAAAGGTTTAAAATGAAAGCCACACGAATCCGTTTGTCTGGGTTGTTCTAGTCGAATGAAATTGTGTTCATTTCTGAAGACTGGAGCAACTAGGTTTGTCTCGGAAACACACGGAAGTAACGGGTGTGAAAGAGCAAATCTGCTCTGAGTCACTCTGGCTTGTGTTCAGTCTGAGTGGCTTAAGAGCGGGCTTTTGTACACTTATGTGTCGAAATTATTAAACCGATACACAGTCATTATCTTTTCGATTCGGAAGATAAATGACAATTCTAAAACGAGAAGTTAACGAATGTAAATTTTATTTAAGGTAAAAAATCTCTGAAAGACGAGTGGGAGGATTTAAGAGCAGAGCTTGCAAGTGCAAAACAGAAACACAAACCAGACAGCGGCGATGCCAGAAGCAGTAAAAAGACTGAGGCTAAGGTGGATAGAGATAACATCACTGAGAGTGATGAAGAAAGACTTTTAGCTGATCCAGATGGTGGAACAACAGAGGAAGGTCCCGGAGAGAACGAGGATCGACGTAAAGACTCGAACGACAGTGTTGAACAGGAAAATAACCAGAGTAAGGAACAAGCCTTGGAAAAGCCAATGCAGACGGACAACGGTCAGAACGAAAAGATGGTTAACTTTGAAAGAAGGCTTGATAATAAAATTCAACATCTGGAGCGTATGATGAGCACAACGATAAACTTGCATTCCAAAATGCAAGATAATTTCAAGCTATGGCTTAGACAGCGCGAGCTAGATGACGAGAGGGCGAAGAAACCGAGAATAGAGTCTATTGTGACTCTTTCTCCTAATAGTAAAATTACGACTGAACCTCGGACACTCGCAAAGACGACGAGTACATTGAACGACGGTAATAAAAAAACTAGTAGATAATGGTCAATCTGAGCATGCTGAAGCAAAGACTGGTGTAACTAACAATACGACTGGCTCAAGTACTGCTTCAATTGATTCTCACGGTTTTGCGAATCAAGTAACAGAGGCGATCAAAATTCAATTGATTGGTAAAGACAGTGGTACGAAACATGATTATAAACTGGAACCGCGGGTAAAATATGAATACTTTTATGAGTTTTTGGCATCGGAGTTGCGTACTATTGATTTAATGTATGTTATTGATAAGACAGTTGCTCCGCCTGAAGGTTTGAATGATAATTTAAAAGAAAAACACAAGTTTAAAGTTTGCGACATTCTCATAAATAGAGTTGATAAATTTTATCATACAAAAACTCTGCAAATTAAAGATCCCGTTGAAATGTTAAATAAATTAAAAGAGTTTAAACGATGTGAAGTCAATGTAACGAGTGTAAGCGTTCGAAAACAATTATATTCAATTCAGTATAATGCGAATCGCGAAACTGCAATGCAATTCATGGATTGTTTCGAAGAAATAGTACACAATTATGAGTCAATTCAGGGTTCAACTCCTTTGTCCAATGATGAGAAACGTGATGCTCTGTATAATGCAATTATGAATCAGGTGCCGGAAGTTCAATCAGTCGAGTTTATAACAAAAAACCAAACTGGCAAGGGTTTGACCTATGATTTGCTAAAATCATTTATACTTCAGGCTGAAGCTAATCGTGTCCAAACAACGACAAGTAATCATCCAGGATACAAAAACCAGCACGATAGGTTCTGCCTCTCTAGTTAACACAAAACAGCAAACTAAGTGGGTTAACGAAAGGTGTTATGAATGTAATGACTACGGTCACATGAAGAACGAGTGCCCTCGAAAGGGTCAAGGATTGCGTAAATGTTATGAATGCCAACGATTTACTACCCACAAAGCATACGAGTGTTCTCAGCGAATGTCCAGGCAGGGAAATGGTTCAGGCAGAGGTGGTTATAAAGGTAAACGAAATGTAAATAATAATCAATACAATAAATTCGACAGTCGTCTGCATGCCAGAAACAAACGTTTCTTTAAGGCTAAAGGGAATAGATATAATCGCAACTCACAGTCATTTAAACAAGCTCGTGACGACGGTAAACGACAGTCGAATAAAGAGAACGACAGTAATGCTCCAAAACAATCTAAGAATAAGAAAGATAACACGAATAATCAGCAAAACCAATCTCGAACTGGAATAAGTGAAACCCCGACAATTCATTTTGCAAATCACCAACAAAATAATCCAGGTATGTGTGAATCGAATAACATTGCGTCTGTATATTGTTTTGAATGTCAATTTGATAATCAAATTAAGTCTCTTTCGCCCACTGGTTGTACTCACATTACAAAAGACATTAAAAATTCTCCGAAAGATGACGGTAATCAAAATGATAGCTACGTGTCATTTATCGTGGATTCTGGTGCAACCGAGCATCTTACGAATTCAAAGGAAATCTTTAGTTCTTTTAAAAATATAGGATCCGGTGTCATTAAATGTGCCAATAAAGATAGCATAGCAGATCTAATTGCTGAAGGCAAAGGCACTGTGAGTTTAATTGCCAATACGGACAGTAAGAAATCACTTAAACTGGATAATACTATTTATACGAAGTCACTTTCCGAAAATTTACTTTCATTACGACGCTTTGCAGAAGCGGGTTTGACAACCTATCTAGACGATAAGTGCGTGAATATTTTTGACCCTAAAACGAATAAAGTATTTGCTACGGGCGTGTACGAGAGTCCCTATTGGTTAATCGAGTTTCAGGTCGATAAGAAGCATTTAAAGAAACGACATGATTTGTTTGATGCGATTGCTTTTGACGCGAATACGGTGGAACGAGATTCGGATCAAAATAACGAGATAAAAATTACCGAGTCTAAAGAAACGACAGTCGATAATGAGTGCAAAAATTATGACTCTACAATTAATGATAAACGAATGAGCGAGGATAGCAAGTTGAAGACTGGTGATAATAATATCAGTAAAACTTCGGGTGAAGGGTCCGTAGGGATCACAAATGAAAATAATACAGTCGATAATTATATATTTTCAGATTTTGATACGTTAATTACGAAAAGAAAAATAACTAATTTGGACGATTTGCCGACGGTTGAATTGCTTGAAAGTGATTCCCCTTTAATTAAGTCATATAGCGATTTAATCAAAACAAATAAAGCGATGCTTTGGCACGTACGAATGGGCCACGCGTCAGTCAATTATTTGCGTAAGTTGCAAAATCTATGGAAAAATAACAAGGATCTGCAATCCGTAATTTTTGACGATAGTATACTCGAATGTGAAATATGCGCACTTACTAAATTATCAAAATTGCCTTTTCGAAGCGAAAGAAATAGAGCAATGCGACCGTTACAAATTATACATTCAGATGTGATGGGTAAAATCTCTCCGTCTACTCATCCACATGGGTTTCACTACATTTCTGTATTTATCGATGATTTTTCACGTATGGCTCTAGCGTACCCAATGAAAACGAAGGACGAAACTGGCCACTGTTTGGAACGGTTTATCAAGAGTTCGCGAAACTTACTTGGCAAAGACGAAAAAATCTGCTACCTAAGATCAGATCAAGGAACAGAATACATGGGAGGTTATACAAACAATGTGTTAATTCGCGAAGGAATAGAAAGCCAACCTGCTTGTCCAGATACTCAGGGGCGGATTTACCACTAGGCAGAGTAGGCAACTGCCTAGGGCGGCAAATTTTTGGGGGCGGCAAATTTTGGGGCGTGAAAAAATTTGAATTTAATAATTTATAATGACATTACATGACATTTCAACTGAAAACATTTTTTCTTCAAGATTTTTTCATAAATGTTGTTTATCATTGATAGAACACTTCTTGCTTCTTGGTACAAAAAGTTTCTAAATACATCTAAAAATATTCTATTCATATCTTCTTCTTTTTTAAGTAAACAAAAGAACTGCCAAGATTTGCTACCAAGATATATACAGAGAGAAAGATGAGAGTGGTCATGCCCGCGTTTTGATTGTACCCGAATCCTGTCGGTATGTGCACGTTTTTGTGGTTCTCTTCCGTGCTATGCTATGTCCACGATTTTTTGATTTGCTTTGGAAATAAAACCAAAAAATCGTAAATCTAACGGAAGAGAATAAAAAAATCATGAACATAACATGAAAGAGAACCCCAAAATCATTGACATTACCACAAAATAGTGGACATAGCACGGAAGAGAACCACAAAAACGTGCACATACCGACAGGATTCGGGTACAGCCAAAACGCGGGCATGACCACTCTCATCTTTCTCTCTGATATATATAAAACAGCGCGTTGCATTTGTTTAGCTCGACAACTCACTTGCGCTGTGTCGCACATCGATGCATCGTATCTTTTGTTTATATGGTATATACAGTAGCGTATACAGTAGGAAAGAATAAATTACTGGAGGAATGTACTAAAACGCGTGGTGGCAACTGTAAAAGCCCTGGCTTCACGTGGTCTTTCGTTTAGAGGACACGATGAAGTATTTGGATCTGTAAAAAACGGGAACTATCTAATGTCTTTGGAACTTATCGCAGAATTTGATCCGTTTTTAGCCGATCACATTTCACGATATGGTAATCCTGGCAGTGGTCACACTAGTTACCTCTCTTCTACTATTTGCGAAGAATTTATTCATCTAATGGCGGATAAAGTGACAAGTCTCATTATTGCTCAATTGAAATCGGGAAAATATTTTTCGATTATTGTCGATTCTACGCCAGACATATCCCACGTCGATCAACTAACTTTTATTGTCAGATACGTCCTTAATGATGGTTTACCTATTGAACGCTTCCTGGAATTTATTCCCAACATCGGCCACTCAGCAAAGGCAATGGAGAAAGCAGTAACTGGCATATTAAATAAATATGAAATTGACATCACGAACTGTCGAGGACAGTCTTACGACAACGCAGCTAATATGTCGGGTGCTTATAACGGGCTGCAGGCACAAATTAAAAAGCTATCGCCACAAGCGGAATATGTCCCTTGTTCAGCTCACTCGCTCAATTTAATTGGCGAATCCGCTGCAGAAAGCTGTGAAGAGGCATGTAGATTTTTTGCACTTGTACAAGAGATATTTAATTTCTTTGCTTCCTCGACTCAACGCTGGGAAATTCTCCAAAATGAGATCCAGCTAAACAAAAAATTAAAGGAAGACAAAAATGAAACGACTACCATAAAAAGTTTATCGGTGACTAGGTGGTCGGCACGCGCAGATGCTTGTCGAGGTTTGTACGAATCGTGGGACGACATTATACATGTACTAAAATTAATCGAAGATAATAAGCAACAGAAAGCTATCGTCAGATGTGAAGCGAAGGGCATTCGGCTTAAACTTGAACGACTAGAAACAGCTTTTATGACAGTTTTTTGGGGTTTCATTTTGAGCAGAATTAATGCAACCAATAAAAAACTGCAGAGTGTAGATATTGATATATTTACATATGTGAAGCTTTACGATTCATTAATTAATTTAATTACAAATATTCGCGAAGACTTCAACTATTATGAGGAGAAGGCACTGAGCTTTTCGGTAGTGCAAGAGTACGAGAAGGATACGAAACGACAGAAGAAGAGAAAGATACGTTCTGACGAATCTAGTAGCGATGGAGAAAGATTGACCGGACGAGAGGATTTACGAATTAATACGTTTTTAGTCATAATTGATAACCTCCTTATGGAGTTTAAAAAACGCCACATTGCTTATCAGCGATTTCACGAAAAATTCGCTTTCCTCATCAACCTACCATCCTTAAGTCCAGATGAAATACGAAAAAAAGCAATCAATTTGCAGAAGACATATCAGTCGGACCTTGAAGAAACTTTTGCAGATGAATGCCTTCATTTTGGTGCACACTGTTCCACGGGCCATGAAAAATCGGAAACTTCTTTGAAATTATTAAAATGGATTCGAGAAGAAGATCTGCAAACCGTGTATCCAAATGTCGATATCGCACTTCGCATATGTGCTTGTGTTCCAGTTACGAACTGTACGGGAGAACGTAGTTTTTCATGGTTGCGCCGTGTTAAAAACTATTTACGTTCTACGATGAATGAGGATAGACTCAACGCACTCGCCATACTCAGCATAGAATCACAATTATCGAGATCTTTAGATTATGACGATATAATTAATGAGTTTGCGAAAAAAAAATCGAGACGGGAAAATTTATAAGTACAATCAATATTTAAATAAAATTTCTTTTTTCACGCCTTACATGGGCGGCAAATATTTTAGTGCCTAGGGCGGCACAAGCCCAAAATCCGCCCCTGCAGATACTCCACAGCATAATGGAATTTCTGAGAGGTTTAATCAAACTTTACAGAAAAGGATAAGATCCATCATGTTTGATTCAAAGCTTCCATCAAATATGTGGGATTTAGCCTTGGGAGCAGCTATTTATGTGTATAATCGAACCCCTCACAAATCAATCGACTTTATAGCCCCTCTTGAAAAGTTTGCGCCAAACTTTCGTTATGATGTAAATCAAATCAAACGATTTGGCTGTTTGGCTTATTGGTCAGTTACGAGAAAACCAGACTCCAAGTTTTCGGCACGAGCAGTACGAGGAGTTCTAGTAGGGTATACTCCTTCCGGATATGTATTTTTGAACCCGGAATCGGGAAAATTTTTCGAATCGAGAAACGTCAGATTTAATGAAAAAATTGTATATGGAGATAAATATGAAAAGGATTCAATTCAAAACTGGCCATTTCCTGAAACAATTCAGTCGAAAAACGAAGAGTGTATGCGATTTGAAGAAAATGACGTAGTCAGAGTTGAGAAGAATGACAGTGTGACGTTGGAAACGGAGGGAGAACAAAGAAGGAAACGAGGCAGACCCCGGAAACGGCAGTTAAAACCAGAAGAAGAAAGTACTGATAAAACAATTAAGAAACAAAAAGTAGTACAATCAATGACACGAGAGCCTTATGCTACTCGAAGTCGGAAAATTATTGATACGAGTTTTATTAAGCTTACAGAAGCGACGACAGTTTCGAAGGAATATGAGTTTCCAACTCTAGAGGAAGAATTTGAGAAAACAAAGGACATCTCAGACGATGAAATATTACACTGCCTACACGCAAAAATCAATAACGACCCTCAAACATTTAAACAAGCCATACAGTCTGAAGAGAAAAACGAGTGGATTAAGGCAATTAACGATGAGTTGAAATTCATGGAGAAAAATGAAGTATGGTCTTTGGTAGATCGCCCAAAGGTCGGAAATGACGGTAAAAGGCCAAATATTATTGATTCAAAATGGGTGTTTAAACGAAAGAACGACAGTTTTGGAAATGTTAAATACAAAGCAAGGTTAGTAATACGAGGATTTAAAGATACAAACTCATATGACTTGAAAGAAACGTATGCACCAGTTTCTAGACTGACACTTGTACGAACGGTACTGGCATTAATAAATTTTCATGATCTCGATGTATGCCAATTAGACGTAAAGACTGCCTTTCTTAACGGAACGATAGAAGACAATGTGTACATGGAAATTCCAGACGGAATGGAAATTTCAGATGAAATACGAGGGTCTAAAGTGTGCAAACTTAACAAAGCTCTTTATGGGTTACGAATCAGTCCTAAAAGATGGAACAAGAAATTTACCGAGGAGGCAAATGCCTTAGGGTTGGTAAATGACGATTATGATCCTTGCTTGTTTACGTGGAGTTCGGGAAAATCCAGAGTCATTTTACTTATATACGTGGACGATATGTTATTGGCAAGTAACGACAGTAAGAAATTAGTGGAAGTAAAGAACGAATTAATGAAATCATTTGAAATGACTGACCTGGGAGAGCCAAAGAATTTTCTAGGTATGAACATCCAAAGAGATAGGGAAACAAGAGCCATGACGATCACTCAGGAAAAGTATATCGATAAAATCTTGACGAAGTTCGGCTTCGATAATGAGTTCCCACAAAACACTCCTATGATAACACGACAAGTCGCGAATCGTGAAAGACGACAGCGCGAACAAGACGAAGATAACGATTTTAAAGAAGATGCTCTTGATATTCCGGACAGAGAAGCTATTGGTAGCCTTTTATATTTGGCTGGTGCTACGCGCCCAGATATTGCTTATGCAGTGAACGTTCTGAGTAGACATCAAATCGACCCAACTGAAAACGAGTGGAACATGGTTAAAAGAGTATTTAGATATCTGAAAGGTACGAAAACTGTTGGTCTAAAATACTTAGGACGACGGAACGACTTGTTAGCTTATTCTGATGCTAGTTTTGCCGATTGCAAATCATCAATTTCTACTTGTGGCTTTATAATACGACTTTTTGGAGATACAATATCTTGGGCGCGCGAATAAACAAAGTTATGTTGCCCTTTCTACCTGTGAAGCTGAGTACGTGGCAATGAGCCAAGCTTGCCAGGAAATAATTGCCATTAACAAATCTATAATGCGCATATCTAATAGCAGTTTACTCCCTGCTATACTTCGATGCGACAATAAAGCGGCAACTATTTGTGCACAGACTAGTGGCGGAAATAGATTGAGACACATGACAGAGATACACCAGGACTATGTAAAAGAATGTGTTAAATACGACCGTATTGTTATTGAATGGGTTTCAACGAAAAATCAATGGGCTGACATAATGACGAAACCTTTGTGTTCTGAAATCCATATTCAATTACGAAATAAAATCTTAAATTACGATTGTTTTGAATAGACTGATTAATTATAAATTATGATTGTTCGATCAGATGAATTAAATATATGACTGTATAAATACTAAAGAAAAGGATGATATAATAACGACTGGTATTTGTAATTTTTGAAATTTTAGGAAGCCGATAAATCAAAGGTAACGACGGAATGAACGAGAAGAAGACAGTATGAACAAAGTAGTTTATAACAGCAAAATGACTGGAAATTTAAGGATAACGATAAAGTTCTAAGAAAAAACGTAGTTTAAGTTTACTCGAATGAAACAAGTTGATATCACATTATATAATTTTATATGTTAACGCCAAAGATTATATTGTTCTGTAACCTAGATTAAGAGTTTACATATTGATATATATATCTATATAGTTTTGTAGTAAAAGACGTTATGAGACCAAGTTTGAGTCATAAAGAACATACCAGAGTCAAACTCGGGAGGGAGTGTTGAAATATTTGAATTTTACGCCATTTATTATAAGCTCGCTTGACTCCAGTATTCTTCCTCCTTCTTCTTCTTCCGCTTTCTCTGCGGGGTATTCATTAGTTGTCTGATGGCTGACGAGGTGTACAGATCGAAGTGTGTGATCAATAAATCGAAACCTTTTCCAAAGACGAAATACCGAGTTTTGGGTTTTCTACTCCTTCACCAAACAATAATGTCAAGAATTATAAATGATGATAATAACAGCATAAATGTCACAGAACAACAAGGACATCATAAACAAAAATTCAGAAAACAATGGTTGTATAAAAAGGAATTTAGACCATAGTTACGCGAAATGCCAAATGATGTCAACTCAACATTTTGTTCAATTTGTGATTTATCAATTGCTTGCGGACTATCACATATATATCGACACGCAGAATCCAAAATGCATAGAGATAAGTTGGAAAAAAGTAATATAGAAGCGAACAAATCGAACGAAGGTTTGAATACCGATGAATCACATTTGTCGTTTGATGAGCGAATAAAATATTTAGATATTAGATTTGCTGCCTTTATTGCAGAAAAAAATATCCCTCATCAAACTGTAACAGAGATTCTCAGTTTTTTTCAACAGGTAAACGATCTGAATCTATTGAAAAGCATGATTATGGGTCGAACGAAATGTAAAAATATTATATCAAATGTTTTATGCCCGATAGAGACAGATCATGTCGTTAAGAACATTCAGCATACGAAATTTTCTATTTTTATAGATGAAACATCAGATATAATTAACAACAAATGGATGACGTTTTTTGTACGATACGTTGATTCCGAGACTTTAGACACTCGGTCGCAATTAGTAAAATTAATTGATATTGATGCAAGAGATTCTAGTGCAGAAAAATTATTTAATGCATTTAAATACAAAATGTATAAACTGCAGATTCCGTTTTCAAATATTCTTGCCCTGTCATGCGATAATGCGTCTGTGATGACAGGAAAACATTTATCTTTCAAAAAGAAACTGCAAGAAAAGTGCAAAAATTTATTAACATTTTCATGTCCATGCCATTCCGCTGCATTAGCTTCGCACGCTGCATGCGCTAAAATACCCCCATTCTGTGCAGAATTCCTCAAAAAAATTTCAAATTATATTAATGGCAGTCCGAAGCGTTCAGCTATTTTTGATGAATTTTGCGAATTTCCAAGAAAAAAATCGCAAAATTTTAAAGTTATGCGGTGGCTTTCACATTACTTATGTGTCGACAGACTACTCGAGTCGTGGGATACTATAAAATATTTTCTTAACGAAATGGTCATTAGCGATAAAACAAATAAGTCTGAAGTATTAAAAGACTTACTTACAAGTATAATATTTTCTGAGCAGGAAAATCATAAACCTATTAACAATGTTAATTTAAGATCAGAGTGCGAGAAATATTTTGATAAATTAATCACAGAAGGACATGCAGATGTAATTCCAAGTATTCGACAAAACTGTTTGCAATTTTATGTCGTTGCTGCCGAAGAAATTAAAAAAAAATTACCAATGCATGATATATTTTTATATAAATTACAAGTTTTTAAACCTTCTGTAGCTTTATTTGACAGCAACAGAGAAACATCTTTCAATGATATTTCTTTTATCACAAAAACCCTGAGTGGTTTTGATGAAAATAGTTTAAAGGAAGAATGGCTTGCATTATATCATGATTTTACTATTGAGGAAAAAAAGAATATTTCCACATTAAATTTTGATAACATGTGGAAAGAGATTCTAAAACATCAGTCTAATAATATTGCGAAGTATCCTAATTTAACATTACTTCTGAATGCGATATGTACGTATAGTCTATTAGTAATTATGAGAAACATAACATTTAATTTAATTTTGTTGTAGATAATACATTTAGCTGTACTATCTATTATAAATACTTAGGGCTCGGCATATTCCGTATACACCGAGCTAAACGAACGAGAAGTGGGAAGGACAAAAGGAAAGCCTCTCCCACCTCTCTACACGTGCGAGAGAGCTGAGCTCTCAAGAACAGGCGGGCATCGGTTGTAGGCAGAAGGAATATCAGCCTCGTTCGATAACGGTCAATATAGGCAAAGTGGGCCGGACTGTATCAAATAATATTAAACCAATTTTTCTCCATCAAACTGGTGTGTTTTCCTTTTATTTCAACATGGTAGCACAGCGTGGTTCCGCTCTAAAGTAAAAAGGTGAATTTCGCTCTTCAGGCTACGGGTTCAGTCACGAGGGAACGTCTGAGCACTGTTCAAAAAGGAATAAGATTGTGTTTTGAATACGAAGGAAAATTCAAACACTGTATACAAAATGGACAAGGAGATCAAGATTCCAGTATTTGATGGAGAAGATTACAGCGTGTGGAAAATAAGAATAAGGATGTTCTTGAAATTGAAGAAATGTGAGACAGTAATAACAAGAGAAAGAACAACAGCTGATACAGAAGAAGATTGGATCGAGCAAGATTTGAAGGCTATGAATATTATATACAGTGCAATCTCCAATAAGCAGTTGGAATTTGTGTGTAACGAAGATTCAGCTTATAAGGTGATCAAGAAATTAGATAATATGTATTTGAAGGAGTCAACAGCACTACAGATTGTCTGCAGAAACAAGTTAAAAAAATTGAGACTGAGTAATTTCAGTGACACTGCGACGTTTTTTAATGAATTTGAAAAATCAGTGAATGAGTTGAGAAGTGCTGGTGCAAAAATAGGTGAAAAAGACCCAGACAGCAAACTATATGCTAAATACGCTACCAGAATCATATAGTTACATTGGAGATCTAATCGATACACTGAGGGAAGAAGATCAGACTGCTGATTATATCAAAACTAAGATTAAATTGGCTGAAATGAAGAATAGAAGTGAAGATCAAGGGACGAAGACAAATGTATTTGCCGCTAAAAGGAATCAAAGAGGAAGGTGTCACAAGTGCAACAAGGAAGGGCATTTTGCAAGAGACTGCCCAGAAAATGATCAAGCCATGAAAAACAATGGAACGTGGAGAGGATCATCGCGTGGCCGAGGCAGAGGTCGAGGTGGTAGAGGCAACAATACGAAAGGACGTGGTTACTCAAATTATCAGCAACAAGGAGCCAGAAATGACGGTGAGAAGAATAACACGGGAGCGAGTGCTTGGGTAGCAAGAACGTGTTCAGCTCAAGGTGAGAAAATACATAAAAACGATATGTGCGCAGTGGAATGGCTACTTGACAGTGGATGTACAGACCACATCGTGAATAACGAACGTTATTTTGAAAGTTCAATTGTATTGAAGGAACCGGTAAAAATTTATTTAGGTGATAATCGCGTAGTTAAAGCAACGAAAATCGGAAATATTACGACTTATTTTAATGCGTTTGGTTGTGAAAATAGAGTAGATATTAAAAATGTATTTTACGTAAAAGAAATGAAAGTAAATTTAATAAGTTACGGAAAATTAACGGAAAAAAAATACAATTATATCGAAAGGTGATTTAACGAGAATTATAGATGGAAATAATAAAGTTATAGCGGTTGGATATAAGGAAAATCGTGTAATTAAATTGAGAGGTACGTTAAAAGAAAATTTAAATTTTGTAAACAATGCCGAGCGAGTAAATAGTATAAGTCAAAAGGAGAAATGGCATCGTACGTTAGGACACGTAAATTTTGGCTATCTAAATATACTGTGTAAACAACAGTTGCTAGAAGGTGTTCCGAAAGATCTAGAATTTGAATTTATGAAATGCCAGACGTGTATTGAAAATAAAATGACAAGTCTACCGTTTGAAAACAATAGAAAGAGAGCAAAAGAAATTCTAAAAATTATACACACTGATGTGTGTGGTAGCTTCAAAACCTCGGGGTTAAGTGGAGAGAAATATTTTGTTTCCTTTATTGATGATTACAGTAAGATAGCTAAAGTTTACTGCATTAAAGGTAAGGATGAAGTTTATGATTGTTTTGTGCGATTTATAAATGAAAACGAGAATATAACTGGCAAGAAAATTAAATACTTAAGGTGTGACAATGGCACTGAATATTTGAATAATCGTTTTTATAAGCTTGCAAAAGAGAAAGGTATAATTTTAAACAAATGTCCACCTTATGTACACGAACTAAACGGTACGGCAGAAAGGTTCAATAGAACTATAATGGATATGGCGCGTTGTTTATTAGCAGAGGCAAAAGTAGATAAGAAATATTGGCCAGAAATAATATGCGCTGCTACGTATCTGAAAAATCGAACATTAGCAAATACGATTGAGAAAAAGACGCCGTATGAAATATTCTTTAAGAAAAGGCCAAATGTAGAGCATTTATGTATTTATGGTAGTAAAGTATTTGTAAGAAAGCCAGAAACAAAGCGAACGTCTAAATGGGATAAAAAGGGAGATATGGGTATTTTACTGGGATATGATGAAGTAGGATATAGAATATTAATGAATAATAAGATTATTACGGCAAGACATGTAGAAGTAGTAAATGAGAATGTAAAATATATAAATTTTGATGAAAATGAATGTGAAAACGAAAGTACTGTTAGTGATGAGAATGATAGCGTTTTTGAAAGTGCGGATGAAAAAGATGAAGAAAATGTTAAAAATAAAATTAAAAATGATGAATTAAAAGTTCCTCGTAGATCAAACAGGGAAAGAAAAAGCCCAGTAAGATATCCAGACGTTGAAAGTAATAATGTTTATGTAAATTATTGCAGAGTAGAGAGTCCGTGTACATTTGAGGAGGCGATAAATAGCGAAGAGAGTGAAAATTGGCGTAATGCAATGAATCAAGAATTAGCATGTATAGAAAAAAATAAAACGTGGAAATTAGTTGATAAGCCTAAAGATAAAAGGGTATTAGATGTTAAGTGGGTGTATACGAGAAAATCAGATAACCGATATAAAGCTAGGTTAGTTGTGAAAGGTTTTCAACAAACAAATGTAATTGAGGACATATACGCTCCAGTGGCAAAAAGTCAAACATTAAAAACGTTATTTTCATATTGTTGTAAAAATGGTTTGAAAATTGAGCAAATGGATGTTGAAACAGCCTTCTTAAATGGCAAGGTCAACTCTGAGGTATATGTTGCTCAACCTCAAGGTTACGGTGATGGAACGAACAAAGTTTATAAAGTGTATAAAGCTCTGTACGGATTGAAAGAAAGTCCTAGAGACTGGTATGAATGTTTTGATAATTGTGTTACAAAACTCGGATTCGTAAGAAGTAACGTAGATCTTTGTTTGTATAAGAAAGGAAAAGGAAAAGATGAGATTTATTTGCTAATTTATGTAGATGATCTATTGATTTGCAGTAAAAAGAATAGAAATATAAAGAGAATTAAAGAATCGTTGTCAAAAGAATTTAATATGAAAGATTTGGGAGAAATAAATGAGTACCTGGGAATTAATATAAATTATGATTATAATGAAGGGAAAATGAAATTGAACCAAACTAAATACATAGAAACATTAGCAAATAAATATCAAATAGAAAATAGTAAGTTATACAATACTCCTATGGAAACAAATTTAAAAATAAAGTATAGTATAAAAGTATAGAAGATAGTATAAAAGTGTAAAGTATAGAAATTTAATAGGAGCATTATTGTATATAAGTGCGAATACAAGGCCAGATATAAGCTACAGCGTAAACTATTTGAGTAGATATCAAAACAGTTATAATGAGACACATTGGAAGTATGCTTTGCGAATTTTGAAGTATTTATATTTGACAAAAGAATTGAGTTTATACTTTGATAGGAATGAAAATTGCGAATTAGTAGAATGCTATGTTGATGCCGATTGGGCAGGAGATAATATCGATAGAAAATCCACATCAGGATATTTAATTAAATTATTTGGAAATGCAATCGATTGGAGATCTAGAAAGCAAAAATGTATAACAAAGGCATCAACATATGCAGAATACGTGGCCTTATCAGAGTTAGTAAGCGAATTAAAATATATTCGAGAATTGTTGAAGTTTTTCGAAATTAAAATTAATGTACCGATAAAAATTTATGAGGATAATTTAGGAGCATTGAATATTGCAAAAAATGGAAACTTTACCAAGAACTCGAAGCACATTGAAATACACTATCATTTCGTACATGAAAGCGTAAGAGAAAAATTAGTCGATGTATGTAAGATTGAAACGAATGATAATGTAGCGGATATATTTACGAAAGCGTTATGTAAAGAGAAATTTGTTAAATTTAGAGAGAGTTTGAATTTAAAGTAAATGAAGTAAAGATAAGAAAACAGTACAGCGTAAATGTAAGGAGGCGTGTTGTAGATAATACATTTAGCTGTACTATCTATTATAAATACTTAGGGCTCGGCATATTCCGTATACACCGAGCTAAACGAACGAGAAGTGGGAAGGACAAAAGGAAAGCCTCTCCCACCTCTCTACACGTGCGAGAGAGCTGAGCTCTCAAGAACAGGCGGGCATCGGTTGTAGGCAGAAGGAATATCAGCCTCGTTCGATAACGGTCAATATAGGCAAAGTGGGCCGGACTGTATCAAATAATATTAAACCAATTTTTCTCCATCAAACTGGTGTGTTTTCCTTTCATTTCAACAAATTTTAATTAATTTTTTTATGTAGGGGAGACCGGGGTTAAACCGCCAACGGGGTTGAACCGCCAAATCAAATATCTCGGAACCTGTATATTGTGCGAACTCGCTATTAACATTGTAAACGCTGCTTATGGTACCCATGTGACCAACGGAGTTTCGGCAGGTTACCTGCCGTGTTGTGATTTTTACGAGGGCAAACGTGTTTTCGGAAGGTGAAAGTGAAATTTTCTGCGCGTGGAAATATTGTAATATCTGCAATAATGTTTGCTCTCCAAATCTCGAGGTACGTGATTATAAAAAGTAATGCATGCTGAACACGAATCCAGTGTAGTTTTTTCATTATCGTTGATGTCTAATATTTCGTGGGCGATCAAACCTGAAACTTATGTTTGGGGCTTATCCGCCAGTAAGCACCCGGGGCTGGTCCGCCAGTCTCGTCACTGTGACGCGCCGGGCGCACGACTTCAGCTCACGGCGATTTCAGGTTAGGTTTCCCTCGAGCGTAATTCTGTCTTCCCTTGCACGTGCGTCAGTTTGTGTAGGAGGGAAATGGTACGCACGTATCGTCGCAAAACGGGTGTTTTGGCCGACCGAAAAGATGGCGGACCGTTGTTTTCGAGATCGCTCACGCTCACGGCACGTCGGCGAGGTACGGCGAGGCACGGCACGGCTCTGAGATCCCGCGATTTCCGCGCGAGAGTTGACATGCCGCGCGCGCTGTAGATCGTCCCGACTCCCGGCCGCGGTAAATCGTCGTTGTTGGTCGTTGTGTCAGTGACAGTCGCGCGTGCGACCGCATCGTCCAGCGTTCGCCGCATCGTCTCGGCGTCATTGTCGCCGCCGTTGTAGTGGTGGTGGTGTCGGTGGTGGTCATCGTCGTCGTCGTCGTCGTCGTCGTCGTCGTCGTCGTCGTCGTCGTCGTCGTCGTCGTCGTCGTCGTCGTCGTCGTCGTGGTGGTCATCGTCGTCGTCGTCGTCGTCGTCGTGGTGGTCGTGGCCGTTGTCGTCGTGGTGGTCGTGGCCGTCGTCGTCGTGGTGGTCGTGGCCGTCGTCGTCGTGGTGGTCATGGCCGTCGTCGTCGTCGTCGTCGGCGCGTCGAGGAATCGGCGCGAGGACGCCGTCGAATCGGTAAAATGGTCGCGCTCCACCGCGAGCTTTTCTAACCCCCCTGTCGCTATTTATCGCTCCCCCGCGAGAAACGCGGCTTGGTTAGGTTGCTCGAGGGTCCGCGCTGATCCTATGGCACCGGAACGCCGTCACGCGTATTCCCCGTGGTTGCCCGCGTTGACAATGTGACGTGCCGTTGGGGAGTTTACGATTTGGTTAACCTCTGTGTTCACGTGCCTAAATTGTTTTATGGAATAGGTAAAAAATTATTTTTTAATAATGTTTTGCATAAAAATTTTAAATAAATTTTTATATTTTTCTCTTAAAAAACAATTATTAAAATGTATCCTATCATTTTTCAGGATTAGATGTACGTATATGTATTGAAAATGCAGTGTGGCGGATTAGCCCCGGGGGGTGGCGGTTCAACCCCGGCATTTTTGAGATTTCAATTTTTCCACCGTTGTCGTTTTTGCTCTATACCGGTTAAACAAAGCAACATAGATAAAAATTTCCTATATAAATTTTGTAGCTAAAGGTTCACTCTTTACAGTGGTATACCACATTTAACTAAAATTATTTATTTTCTTGTTAAAAATCGGCACCGAAAAAAAACTGGCGGTTTAGCCCCGGTCTCCCCTACCTACTATCAATAAGTTATTTTTCAAAAATTAATAACGAAACTTAAAAAATTTTTACTTCTTTCTGTTCTTCATTTCTTTAACTTAATATCTTTTATGTATACAATATATTTTCATTTTATTTTTAAGCACTTGTAATGAGTTAATACAAAGAAAAGAAACCCAATTTGTAACGCTGATAAATTCCCTCAAAATCGTAATCTTTCTCTCCCAATTGACAATTTAACTGAATTTATAAAATTTAATGAGAGACTCAAAGATGATGATAAACTAAGAGAAGATATGGTGAGCAAAATAAAAAAATAATATTTATTAATTTGTAATTATTTATGGAAACATTATACATATACTATAATATAAAAATACACCTAATTATATTTTCAAATATTGTTTCCAGAATAACAATATTTGAAAATGCTCGGAATACGTATAGAAAAAGATAAAGTTGTTATACCAACAATAAGTTTTTAATGAATATATTAAAGAAGTTTATTACAGCAGAGATTGCAATAAAATTTACTGGCTCTTATATATTATATTTGAAGAAAATCATTTGTTCAAATGTATTTAAATAAATGTATTATAAATGTATTTATTTTATATCTTTTATGTACAGGATAAATTTCAATATAATTAAAAGATTTATTTAATTAATAATTTTCACGTTTTAATTGTGACATAATCAAGAGACACGATAATGTCTCGCGCCTAGTGCGGAAAGGGACACGCGAAGACGCGAGTAAGACGCGCGAGCCGAGTACGATAGGATTTTACGATTCTCGTGGCTGGCGACGCTAGCTCGAGCAAGAAAGAGACGGCAGATGTATGTCTGCGCTCTTCGGCCGCTCGAAGCTGGCCGAACGCCGAGCGCACAGCCGCCGCACACGTACACGGCTGCTCGCTTGTATGCGCTGTGCTGCTGCTTGCTGTAAGCTGCTTGAATCTACCATCTCTGTAGACAGGTGATGGAAAGAGAAGGAGAGAAACGACGGAGTGGTAGAACGAGGAAGGAGAAGAGGTGACGAGCGTGCGTGAGCTGGACTTTGGAGGCAAGGAGAAAGGAGCTAGGGGAGCAGATTAAGGGGGAAGATGGACGAGGATAAAGCGGTGGAGGCGAGGGTATGGATACGGGCGAGGACGAGGGACATAGGAAGAAAGGTGAGTAAGAGGTAGGCGGGAGGAGCGGGGACGGATCAGAAGGGAGGGAAGGCGGCGAGCGGGGGGAGGGAGAGAGAAGGAGGGAGGGGAGGAGAGCAGTGGCAGAAGGGAGGGAAGCGGAGAAAGGACAGAAGCAAGGGAGGCGGAGGGAGATGGTTGGAGTAAAGAGGAGGGGAGGGGAAAGGAAGTGGGTTTTTGTTTCAGAGCGAAGACAGAATAGGAAGGAGGGAAGGTGGCGAGCGGGAGGAGAGAGAGAGACAGGAAAGGAGGGGGAGAGAGCAGTGGCAGAAAAAAGGGAAGCGGAGAAATGGCTGAAGCAAAGAAGGCGGAAGGAGATGGAGGAATGAAGGACGAAGGGAGGGGAAATAATACATACAAGGTTGGCACCGCTTGTCATTGGGAAATAGGCGGGATCGATGGAGCGATAGATCGATAGTCGAAGGAGAGAGGGAAATGCGAGACGAAGGCACGTGGCAGGTAGTAAGATAGCAGTGCGAGCGAAGGTAAGTGAGAGGAGACGGAAAAGTAATCTGCAGCCAAGGAAAATAAGCGAAAAAAGAGAAAGAGGGGAAGGAAGGGAGAGAAGGAATTAGCGAGGAAAAGAGGAGAGAAGTAAGTAAGTAAGGGTGGAATTAGGCAGGTACACGTAAGGGGGGTAGAAGGAAGGAGAGAGAATAAGAGGGGGAGTCAAGAGATAGAAGTAAGGTAGTGAGAGTAAGAAAGGGTGTATAGGAGAATTGGTTATAGATCACCCAGGATTACCCAGGATGAAAGAAGAGGGGAAAATAATAGCCGAGGCGGTGGGAAGGATTGTGGAGGAGAAATCAAAGAAGATGGCGAAGGAAAAGAAGGAGGTGGAGAGAAGGAAGGAGGAGAGGATAGAGGAGTTGGAGGAGAAGGTAAGGAAGATGGTGAAGGAGAAAAAAGAGGTGGATAAAAAGAAGGAGGAGAGGATAGAGGGGCTTGAGGAGAAGGTAAGGAGAATGGAGAGAATGATAGAGAGAATGGTACAAAATGGAGGCAAAAGGAAGAGGGAGGACATCGAAGAGAGTGTGGGGGTGAAGAAGAAATGGTGGGCGGGGGTGGGCGAGAGAAACGAGGATAAACAGAGGAAAAGGAACGTAATCTTAAGGGTGGAGAAGGAGGTATGGGGAGATAAGGGCTCGCACTGGGAGAAGGTGAAGGAGGCATTTACGGAAGGATTAAAGATAAGGGTGACGGTAAGGGAGGTGTTTGTGGTAGGACAGAGAGGAGCTTGGTTAACGCTATTGGTGAAGCTGAAAGACGAAGAGGAGAAATGGCGGGTGATAGAGGCGAGGAGAAAGGCGGGAAATAGGGTAGGAGTGAAGATCGTTGAGGACAAGTCGGTGGAAAGGAGAGATAGAGAGAGAGAGAGGAGAGAGAGGAGAAAATGGCAGGGAGAATAAGCAGGAGTACAGGGAGATCTGAGGAGGATGAAATCTCCAAAGGTATGGAGGAGAAACTGCTAATGGAGTCGGACGATGATGGGGAGACCGGAGGGAAGAGGGACTGGGCCAATCGAGGGTAGGGCGAGTTGAGAAGAGGGGGGGCCAAAGGATGGGGCCGGTTCAAGAGCGGAGGAGAAGGAAGAGGAAGAGGAACACGAGGAAGAGATACTTTGATTTATGATTCGAGTTTTGACTTTGAGATTGTTGTTTGTAAGAGGCTTTTGACTCTAATGTTGAGATTGATTTGTATTCGTTTTGTTTATCTATTTTAGACTACAACGTGGATGGACATAAGATTCTTTGCCTTTTTAACTGCTGACTTGGTTCGTTTTCGCCAACCAACGAATAATAGATCATGGACTTATCACTGACTGCATACTTGCGAATTGACTCTAGACATTCTCATATTTATAATTTTACAATTTACAATAGATTTACAGATATTGATTTATATACAATTTTATTACTTATATACAATTTTACTTTTAATACTTAATGCTCACATGTTAGATGTGACTCCAGATGGCTTGGTCATTTGCTTTCGAGAAACGGCTACTTTTATTTATTTTTTACTGTATTACTTTTTAACATGTTAAATTTTCACTTTGCGCGACTCTATGTATTTTTGTAATTTATAACGGCTGAAGAAGACCCTGTGCGGTTGAAACGTTCCGTTGTATATAGGTATGTTTATTAAATTAACTTTATATTGACATCTTTGTTTTTGCTCGATTGTTGGCCCTTGTTTCTTATTTATTTGACATACGAGCGTTACTTTATTTATCTATCTATTTTAGACTTTATTTATCTATTGATTTGTATTCGTTTTGTTTTTGATGTCTGTGTAAGAGGTTTGGGAACGTTCCTCATAAAAAAATAAAACGCCTTGTAAACCCTGTGGGGAAACACAATAAATACATATACATACATATATTTTGCATATATAAAAAAATTATGGATTATGCGGAAATATTTATAAAACATTTGTAGATTATTCGAGAATATTTACAGAAATTTCTAAGGACATTCAAAGCGGGACATTACACGTTCTTTGCACATTTATAGATCATTCATAGAAAGTTCATGAATATTCTAAAGAATATTTATAGAACATTCATGGAATATTTCATGCTGTATGGGTATTATCCAATGTATTTTTAATATTTCCAAAAATAATACTACAATATTTGTCACAGAGATATATCTAATATCGAAATGTTTGCAGTAAATATTTATATTATATTGCCAAAATTGAGTGTTAAGTGTTAACACTCAAATTTGGGTGTTAACCATCAAAGTTGAGTGTACTTTTTCATAAAAGATTGCAACCACCGTGTGTCCGTTTCCTACTGTGTTCGATTATTATCACTGTGTCCGATTGGCAATGTGTCCGACTGTTACTGTGTCCGATTGTAACCACGGTGTGTCCGTTTTCTACTGTGTCCGATTGTCACTGTGTTCGATTTATTCAACCTGCTGTGTCAGATTTATTCTGTGCGCAACTGGGATCTTCCCACCGAAATTACAGGTTGTGATAATAATTAATATCAATAAAAATTAATGTCGGTATATTGCACATCACAAAAATGTTAAAAAATTATTTTTCCCAACTTTGAACGTAAGTTGTCCCATTGCGCGCCATATTAGGGGCCACTTCGACCAAACTCCGATTAACTTAATCATTGATTAGTTCATTGAAAATGACCAATCGCATTTGCTCATTAAGCAGATTGACAAATGCGATTGGTCATTTCCAGTAAACTAATCAACGATTAAGTTAATCGGAGTTTGGTTGAAGTGGTCCTAAGGCCGCCATTTTGTTTTTGAAAAATTACACACCGTGTTCGTAATCAGCAACCTCGAAAACATATATCTACCGATTTTTATGCAATTCAGGGGGTCGATTGCTATCTTGAAACAAGGTGAAAATTACAAAAGTGAGGACGTTCACTAAAGTATCTACGATTTTATTTGTCAAAATCTAGTAAATCTGTTCACTTTTGTAATTTTTATCTCGTTTCAAGATATACAATCAACCCCAAGTGCTGCGTTCCGATATTCACTGCCAGTAATAAAAATCTATAGTTTACGTCACATAGTACACTATAGATTTTCAGCTGTCAGTGAATAACGGAACACAGCTAAGATACGCATTCAAGCTCCTGATAATTCGTCAATTTATGGCCACGTTTTAGCCGAAATTCCCCACTGTGTGCCGTATGTACGACGATCGGTTAAAGACGCCCACGAAATTAATGTGATATATGAATCTTTTTAAGCTCAGCGTTTAAACAATACTAAACGCTGGACTCATAAACGACAATTTGTATGATCGGTTTCTTGGACGGCGGAGCCGTCGCTGATGCGGCGATGTCGCGCAACACTGCTTCGATAGCTTCCTCCCAGTCCCGATCCTTCATGACACTCCGGTCGATGGACGCAGACCATCTCAAACGCGGCATAGATATGACCGTCAGTACTTTCCTGAAATTGGCGTTTCATTGTTAATCTCCTCCAAACAACTTCTTTGAAATTACAGTGCAATAGAGAAAATTTAATAATGACATTTTATATAGCTATAATTATAGAGAAATTGATAAAGAGAGAGATACCGTAGATCAGAGTGCAGCGCCGACATGTCACCGCCCGCTTGTTCGCCAAGTTTCCTGAGAGTCTCAGCCAATGGGCCACTTAGTCTTTGCAACCTCCTCCAGGACTGAGTGTATTGTCGTCTGACAAGTTCGATGATAGTGCTAGTTAGCGCCAAGCCGACTAAGATGTATAAGGTACACAATAAAGTGTACTTTGGCTTCTCTAAATATGATTAACAGACACTATATAGTTAATACAGTAACATTAAATTTTTCACAGACAGATATTAATGAATTATCTACTTTTATCGAAACTAGCTCCTATCTTTATTCACAACTATCTACATTTACTATTGTCATTTAACAAAACTGCATTTTCGTATCTTTTCATGCTTTAAGGCTCCTGGGTACCCGGGAAAAAAAGATTATATATACTTAATTATACATAAATATATATGATTATATATATGATCATATATGATCATATATGTCACATATAATTATATATAATCATATATGAACATATATAATGAGATTATATATATATGTAAAAATATATATAATCATATATGATCGACCGTATATAGTCAATATATATTGAAAAAGAACTGTTAACTTCAACAATAAAGCATTGACCCAGATAGCAACGTGTCTGCATTATTGCTGGCATGTTGCCGACAACATAGTATGTGTTGCTACCAGAATTGTGGCAACTGAGTCCGCATTTGTCGGCAAGTTGATGCTTTCACGATATAACAATTTTGTATAGCAACTTGCTAGCAACTTGTTGGCAACTTATGCTACGGTCTAAAATCGTCTAATTCGAAATTCGAGCTGTTGCTGTCATGTTGCTGTAATAATTCATAAGATCACACAATGCTGTTATATTGTTAACAACGCGAAGTAAATTTGATGCTGCTCTCTTGCTGACAAATTGCTGGCAATACATATATCCATCAATGTTGCCTGCGTGTTGCTTCAAATATTAAATTACTCGAAATCAATTGAAGCAAATGTACGGCAAGTTGCCAGCATCATAAGCAATCATAGATTTGCGCGATTTTGCTCAGACACGCTTTGCTATCTGGGGATAAATTAAATGTATATTTTTTCAAAAGTTATAGAATTAAAAGTGAAATGATTTATCCCATATTATTATAACTTGGCGCTGTTTAGCGTGAGACACTGCCGTGTCTCTTGATACCGTCCTTATACCACTGTTCGTCAAATTTTAAATACGAGAAACAAATCCTATCGGATGCCATCCCTTATGAAAAAATACACTCAACTTTGATGGTTAACACTCAAATTTGGGCGTAAGTTTAGTGTTTGTCATCAAAGTTAAGTGTCAACACTTAAATTTAGGTGTAGATTGAGTGTTGACCATTAAAATTTAGGTAAATTGTGGGTTTAATCCTCAATGATGAGTGTATATTGGGAGTTTATTCTCAATGATGAGTGTAGGTTGGGAATTAAGCCTCAATGTTTAGTGTAGGTTGGAGATTGATCCTCATCGTTAGATGTACAACGCCCGATCGTTTCACATTAGATGGTGCGACGCGCGAGTCGCTACTCTCAAAGAGCCTCGTTACTTTCTCCAGTATTCCCCCCAGTACTCCCCCCAGTACTCCCACCAGTACTCCCTCCAGTACTCCCTCCAGTACTCTTTTAGTACTTATCGAATAATCGTGGGATACTAACGTGTGGTACAGGCGCAGTAGGGGAGAGTGGGCACCCTTAAACCACGTTTTTTCAAATCACATTAAAAATGTGAATTTAAAAATTTTAATAACTTTATTATAATATAAATGAGACTATTTGATGTTTAATATAATAAACTTTGTTTGTAAATGATTTAAGAAGTAAATTTTCAGAAATATTTTGCAAAAATAATGATATTTCGAAATGCTGCGTTTGTCACAGTGGACCCCACGCGTGGGGTCGATTGAGCCATAGCGTAGGGTACACTGTGACATGTAATGTGAAAGGTAGGGTACCCTGTGACACGTAGAAGAGATCTGTTTAAATCCTGTTTATTACAAATCTTTGGTCAATTGAAAAACCAAGACTGTGCTAGAGAACCAATTTATCAATAATCGTGTCATATTTGTTTCATCAGATGACCTAAGAAATTGAAAACTGAAAACAAAGTCCTATAACCTCACTTTTTGTCGTAACCTAGCAGAGATCAACGAATATTGCCTCACAGCGACTCGATTACATGTGATCTGTAACTAAAAGGTGAAAAAAAAAGAAAATGAAAGTGTGGATATGATTATCGATGGAAATTATTTCATTTTATAGGAAAATTTAGGCACTAACATTTAGTATTCCGCGATCGAAACACGTACTACGGAAACTCGCGCTGTCACGTAGGTAGGTTAGATAGTTCTGTAAGCGTGGCACAGAGGACCCCATCAACCTGCGTCACATTGGACCCCACTGAACATCGATATTATTTATCGTAAATATTTCAGATACAGAACAATTAAACGTTTTTGTGCGCACGTTGGTATTGAACCTAGATCCCGACGAACGTCTTATGAATTTTTTTTTAACTGTAGAATCCCTAGAAATCCATACATATCAAAAAGTTATGACAAGTAAAAATTTACTTTGCAAGGCTCCAATTACATATCTGGCTTTAACTAAAGTATATATGCTTATTTCGGCATAATTTTTTGATGGAAGTTATATATTTTGAAAACGAAAGTTTTCATACCCACCGTCACTATTTTGCAGAACGTTAAAACAGAAAACTCGCACTGTCACATTGGACCCCGTGGCTCAAGGGAGCCCACTCTCCCCTACTTACGCAGTACTATCCAAGTAGAACAAAAAGTCAAGATGATATCAAAATAACGTCATATTGATAGTTTAGTGTGTTAATTTAGTATTTCCAAGGTACGTTACGAAAAAGTAGTACTGGCAATCAGTACTCAGTACTGAGTGATCAGTACTCGTAGTATTGACAGTATTAGTATGTTAATACTCATGAATATTGCAGAATGGTCAGTACTGTGCCTATTAGTTTCTTACAGTACTGGCAGTACTATCATGATAGTACTCCGAATATTAATCTGATAAAGTATTGACCATTTCAATACTTTGAAGTACTAATGAGTATTATTGCTTGTAGCACTGACAGACACAGTACTGACCATTCTGCAGTATTCATGAGTATTAACATACTAATACTCTCAGTACTATGAGTACTGATTGCTAGTACTATTTTTTCGTAAGGGGTTATAGTACAAGTACACAGCGTATAATAAGGAAATTCCACGCACGACAAAATAGCTTGTCACAACAGAGGACAGAATTCTCCATTAAACAGAGTTCTTATTTCTACCGCTACAGTACGTCGCTACCGTCAACACGTCAGTTATCGGCTCAGGGACCAGGACTTAATCGTTCTAGAAATACTAAATTTCTGATCAAGATTAGTAGTCGAGATATTAGAATATAATAGAAGATAAGATATGAGTCTAAAAATTTCTTATTGGAATTAATAAATTAATAATATTTTGTATTATCGTCCTATTTTATTTCTATCACTTATTAGAGCAAATTTACTTCAATAATCGTCTAACTGATGAGTCTAATCTTTGGTTTATTATCGTGAGAATTCGACTATTCTCGAAATATGCAATGTCGCTATATTGATGATCTATCCCACTCGACATGTAATATTTCAGAAACATTTCTGCAAAATTCCATTTGAAATATTACACCTTTCATCAATATTTCAGAAATATTTCACGACCGTTTCTGCAACATTTCTGCAATGTTTCAATCGGCACAATTATTTTAAATGCAACTTTGCTGAAAGATTTCGGCAATATTTCGGTAATATTATTGAAATATTTCTGAAATATATCTACGAAATATTGCAGAAACACTTCAGAGATATTTCAAATACATTTTACACTGAGAAAAATGTTTTGTATTAGCAAACAAAATTTTGTTACTGACGCAAAAACTATTTGTTGATATGTGAAAAATGAAATATTTTGTTACCGGAACAAAAAAAATATATTAAGCCATGTGCGTATAGCCGCCGCGCGTTTGTCCGAAGTCCGGTCTCTCAGCCGGTCACCCATCCAAGTAGTATACCGGCACCTTGTTGCTTGACATCGATGATTGAACAGGGTAGTGGTGATCCTTTGACTCTGACGCTTCTTTCTTTCTTATACTTGCTTATTTTGATGAGCATAACAATATTAACAATACAGATATACGAATAAATCTTTTTTGCCAGTCAACGTCGAATATTATTTTATATTAAATATTATTAAATATTTTATATTAAAAATGCCATATGACAAAATTTGGAATATCAGAAAATTCTTAATAAAAGAGAAAAAATGCAATAAAATGCAATAATTATATAATAATAAATTTAATTTTATATAAGTTCTAAAGTCTGTCAGCAACTTTTCGGAAATATTACAGTTGCAATGTTGTATGTGAAACATTCAAAAATATAACACGTGCAATGTAAATGTAAATAATAATTTTATCATGTATCAGAAATGTTTCTAAACCATTACATCTGCAATATTTCTTCTGCAATATTGTAGAAATTCACTGCCTGCAATTCAATTTTTCATTACCTACGCAATCTTTCAGAAATTTTTCAGAAATATTTTAAATGCAATGTTGCGTTTGATATGTTATAGAAATATTACTCGTGCAATGCAAACGTAATATTACTTTTATAATGTTTCAGAAATATTTCTGAAATATTGCATCTGCTACATTTTTTTGCAATATTACAGAAACTTACAAATATTGTAAACAACTTTCTGAAATATTTCAGAAATATTGTTAATGCAATATTATAAAAAACATGATGCAGGTACATTTCTGAAATATTTCCGATGCATAGTTACAAATGAAATGTTAACGAAATATTTCTGCACCATTTCCGAATATTTCAATATTTCAGCAACATAACATGCCGAGTGGGTATTTAACTGTTTAATGATTTTCGTTAAAGCAGGGCACACACACACGTGTGTATGTCCTGCTTTATAGAAGTTGTGATTTTTGTTAAAGCAGGGCACACACACACGTGTGTATGCCCTGCTTTATAGAAGTTGTGATTTTCGTTAAAGCAGGGCACACACACACGTGTGTATGCCCTGCTTTATAATTGTAAGTGATATGTAAGTGATTTATTATTCTAATAAAATAGAATTAATAGATTATTTAATTCAGCATGGAGTATTAGCAAATACAATTAAGTGTAGTCAGTGCGATAACGATATAAACATTAATAAAGATACATTAACATATCGATGTAGAAGACGATATTACATAAAAAATATACATAAAAAACGTGTCTGCAAACGGTGCGATTTTTACAAAAGTGCGAAAACTGGTACTTGGTTCCACAAAAGTCATCTAGACATTGCTACTATTTGCAAAATAGTAGCATGTTTTTTGATGTTCCGACATCCGCGTCACGATGACACAATGGATGAAACTGGCGTAGCGTCAGCCACGATTACAGATTGGTTCAATTTTTGCCGAGAGGTAATTATGTCTTAATTTATCTTAATAATTGCACTGTATAGTAAAGAAAAATATATAATAATTAATGTCAGAAACTAAATGTTAATATTATTTTTTTACTTGCAGGTCTGTGTGTTCTGGGCAGATATACATAGTGTAAAGCTTGGTGGCCCAGGACGCACAGTTGAAATCGATGAAGCAAAAATTGGAAAGCGTAAATACAATCGTGGCCGACTTGTAAAAGGTAATTGGATTTTTGGAGGATACGAGCGAGATTCGAAAAAGGTCTTCATTGTTCCAGTCGAGGATCGAACAGAAAAGACACTCCTGGCATGCATCAAGGAATGGATTCTGCCAGGAACCACGATCGTGTCAGATTGTTGGAAGTCTTACAATTGCTTAAGCAATGAAGACTTCCAACATCAGACAGTGAACCATTCCTACAATTTTGTCGATCCTGAGAGTGGTAAAAAATGTTAAATATATATATAGATAGCTAATTATATTATTAATGTTGCACTGTATTCCAATACATTTTTTCAATTTACAGGTGCACACACTCAACATATAGAGCGCGTTTGGAGAGAGGTTCGGGCAAATATTCCAAGATACGGAACTAAATCCGAGCACTTTCTTGGATATTTGTCCGAATATCTTTTCAAACGCGCCTATAAACAACTGGAACGTATCGAAGCCTTTTTCGAGATTATCGCGGAAATGTATCCTCCAATGTCCACTACCGAGGACCAGCCAGTATCATCCAATCCGGGACCAAGTACAGCACCTTAAAAATATGTTTATCGCACTTTTTGGAGACACGTTTTTTATGTATATTTTTTATGTAATATCGTCTTCTACATCGATATGTTAATGTATCTTTATTAATGTTTATATCGTTATCGCACTGACTACACTTAATTGTATTTGCTAATACTCCATGCTGAATTAAATAATCTATTAATTCTATTTTATTAGAATAATAAATCACTTACATATCACTTACAATTATAAAGCAGAGCATACACACGTGTGTGTGTGCCCTGCTTTAACAAAAATCACAACTTCTATAAAGCAGGGCATACACACGTGTGTGTGTGCCCTGCTTTAACGAAAATCACAACTTCTATAAAGCAGGACATACACACGTGTGTGTGTGCCCTGCTTTAACGAAAATCATTAAACAGTTAAATACTTTTAAAGCGCGTCAACTAACCTATGTAGGTTAGTGACGCGCTTTAAACAGTTAAATATTTTTAAAGCGTGTCACTAACCTACATAGGTTAGTTGACGCGCTTTAAACACTTAAATATTTTTAAAGCGTGTCACTAACCTACATAGGTTAGTTGACGCGCTTTAAACACTTAAATACTTTTAAAGCGCGTCAACTAACCTATGTAGGTTAGTGACGCGCTTTAAATAGTTAAATACAAAATATCTGCTTTAATGAAAATCACAACTTCAAAATAATACATTCAATTTTATTTATTTATTGGATCATAACCTGATTCCTGTCAACTTTAACGATTAATATCTCGCTTCGCGGGGCAGAGCGACACTTTTTTCTGCCAGATTCTTTCGTTTCGTGCAAAAACGCGTCGAATAAGCCTAATTTCATCGATTTTTGTGCTGAGGTAGCTAAACTGAAGAATTACCGATGTTATATGTCCACTTCACATAATATCCTTTAGTATACTATTTTAATATCAGTGGTATTAAGGATCGAACATATATATTCTCGATGTAATCGGGCCGCGAGACTGACTGCTACGTGCCTGCTGTCAGTCTCGTGGCACGGATTCGATCCGCACGGGGTTGTCGATCACGCCGTCCCGCGTGGTCGATCACGCGTCGATGTCGCCCCACGTACAGATGCGCGCATTCCGGCATTGTTGAGAATCGGAGCACGGGACAACTCCTGACACGCGCAGTGTCTTTGTTCGCGAAAATTGTGCCCACAGCGCAACTCCGTCAATCGTCGGATCAATCAGAGAGCGCCGCGTTCCGGATCTCGCCTTCGTTTCCGTCCCTCGAGAACCCTTCCGGCGGAAGAGAACGATCGCAAGTCAGATTCATTTCGCACGTCTCTGAATTCAGTTATCTCGGCATAACGGTAAACATTCTTTGTGCGTGGTTTCTCCACCGATTCGTGCGCGGCATCGCCGCCCAACCATCTCAGCAAAGTGCGTGAGTGTCAAGAGACTTTACATTCTCTCCGAGAGTGATCATCGAACTCATCAAAGGAGCTCGCCCCGGATTACTGTCGTCGTGTCGCGTTCGCGCTCGGAGTCTGCCTCGCGGACAAGATTTCCTCCGTTCGACTTCAAGATTTCCGTCGTAAGGGCATCAAGTCGATGCTCAGCAAGATCTCCGTCTCGCGTTTGCGGCAGACTACCGACGCCTCAAGATTTCCGAGCGATTCGAACCACGACAGTGTCTGTGAAATTCACCACGAATTCCCGGCGCAAATCAATCCCGGTAGCAAAAGTCGTTCTCTCATCCGCAGCCCTCCCCTCGTTTCGCACTCTTTCTGAGTGGTGCCGGCATAAATCGCGCTCCGCGGAATCTCCGGTCGAGCACGAAACAGTGGAATATTATAAAAAAGTTCTTAGAAAATTATTCTGGCCAACAAATTAACGTTCATATAATATTCCTTGGATATTATTATAATATTCAAATATTTATACAAAATTATAAACAAAGATTTTATTTAATAAAAATAATAAAATTTATAATTTTTTTCATATTCTCACATATCCCTCACACTGATTAATAGACAATATTTATAACCATTCGTAATATTAATTATAGACCAATTAAGATTGATTGATTGATAACGTGTACTTTATTACCCACATGGGGTCCAAAAGGGCGTTTTGTAGGGACGTACCCAACCCTTTACAATAATTCCCGTCACCCATTACATATAATACATACAATACATTAGTTTGGCGTTTTATAGGGACGTACCCAACCCTTTACAATTTTTGCATTTTGTTATCCCCCTCCCTACCACTTCCAGCTCCTTCCCTCCGATCCCTCCTCTTCCTCGTCGGAAATCATTAGAAGATTTTCTTCCATCTTTTTTGAAATTTATCCTCTGCTGACCTGCTTGACTTTCTGTTTTGCTTCTCCTTCCATTCCTTTCTCTTTTCTCTCTCTTTTCTTTCTTTGATCCTATCCTCCAGTGACTTGTCTTCGTCCATTTTTACTCTCATTCTGCTTCCTTCTCTTCTTCTTGCATCTAACACTTTCCATTTGTCATCCTCGTTTCCCAACTTTAGCAGCATCGTGAGCCATTCCCCTCTCTGCCCTAGCACGCTCACCTCCTTCAATTCCACCTCCATCTTCAATCTTTTCGATATCAGCTTCTGCACTTTGCTCAGGTTTGTGCCGCCTTCCCCCCATATCACTTTCTCGACTCTAATTATAATGTTTTTCTTTCTTTTTTCTTCCTCGCTCTCCTCATTGTCTTTGAAACACCATTTTCTCTTGTATGTGTTATCCCCTCTCTCTTCGCTCTCGTCCCTCTTCCTTTTGCCTTGGTCTTGTTCCATTCTGTTCATCCTTCTATCCATCGCGTCCCTCTCCTTCTTCAGCTCCTTTATTTCTCTCTTGAGATCTTTCAGTCGTTCGTCTATTATCGCCTCTATCACCTCCCTGTCGACTGTTAACGCCACTTTTCTGCTCATCATTCCTCTACTTCCTTCCTGCGGTATCTGTGGATAGTAGAAAATGTCTGATTAATACCTCTGCTTATATGTACCTTTCTCCTCCTCCTGTCCTCTGCCCGTCTCTCTCATTCAATTCCTTAGATAACTCTTTCTGCCGCTCTTTACCTTTACTCCTCCGTCGTCAACTCTTTCTGCTGTTCCTGCCTTGCTTCTTTTACTGTCGCTTTCTTATCACCTTTATTCTCGCCACGTGCACTTCTCGCCTGTTTCCCTCGATCTGTTACTCTCTTCCATCGCACTCTCGACCTTGCCGCCGATCCATTTTACCCGTTGTGGCGGCGTGCATTGTGTACCCGCCTTGCCATTTCCGCTATTCTCACCTCTAGTACCACTTTCTCTTTCTCCCGGGTTAAAGGAGTATTGTATCGGCTCATTCTGCTCCGTTCATTCAATCTAATAGAATACATTCTTTTATACCTCCCTCATCTTCCTTTTCACTTCCTCCTCTCTTGTTGTTCCCCTACCTGCTTATCTACCCTTTATGTTCCCCTGCTTATCTACCTCGACGTAGGTTCCCTTCATTCCTTTTCGATGTCTCGTCCTGCTTAGTCCTCTTTCGGGAGGTTATTGGCTCTTCCCCCTGCACTTTCCGTTCTTCTCCCTCTCTCCTCTTGTCTCATTTCCTCTACTGCTTTCATCCATTTCTCTCCCTCCCCCTTCTCTCCCAGCAGTCTACCCACCACGTCTTGCCATCCCTCTCCGTCCCACTCCTCCCATCTGGCACACTCCTCCCATATGTGTTCCCATGTTTCCTCCTCCCTCCCACACATCCTGCACCTTCTATCCTCCTCTTCACCCCAGTATAGTCCCTCCCTCACTTCATTACCAAGTCTGAATCTTGCCACCCTGCTCCATCTCGCTTCCTCCCATCCTTTCTTTAAATAGTCCGGGATCCCTTCCTTCCTTATATTCTTATACCACCTGTTGTACTTCGATTTCGTGATCTTTTCCATCCTTTCTTGTCTATCCTTCTCTTTCTCCTTCTTTTCCAATTCCTCCTCCTCAAGCTCTTCTTCTTCTTCCGTTTCTACTCCGATCCCTTCCAAGTAGTCTTTTCTCTCATGCTCCCATTTTCCTATTATCCTTCCTCTCTTCCATCTCTCTTTCATTTCTTCCATACACTTTCTCGCTATTTCTCCTCCTCTACCTTCTCCAGTTTTCTTTCAAACCTCCATGCTCTTTTGCTTGCTCTAGCTCTCATTTTCTCTCTTTCTAGCTCGTCTCTGACCATATATCCCGGCGTCCTCCAGTTTACTCCGAGTACCCATCTTAGATATCTCTCTTGAATACCTTCAACCTCTCTCCTTTCCTTCCATCCCCATATTTCTGCTCCGTATCCCATCACCGTCCATATCAGGGTGTCATATAGCCAGATTCTTCTTTTGCAGTCCTTTTTCCACATCCTCTTTCCTATCCCCCACACTTCCCTCATTACTCTTGCTGCCTTTCTTCTTCTCTCTCTAATGTGCGCCTCCTGTCCTCCATTCTCCTTCAGCGTGTACCCCAGGTACTTGAATTCTTTAACCTCCTCTAATTTTTTTCCCTTCCATCTCCAGTCGCACTTCTTCTTCCTTCCTCCTCCCTTTCTGAACCTCATTATCTTTGATTTCTCTATACTCAGAGTTAAACCTTTTCTGTCTAGATATCCTTCCAGCCTGCTTATCATTGCTCTCATGTCCTGCTCCTCCTCCGCTAGCAGTGCTATATCATCTGCATACATTAGCGTGTATATCTTCTCTCCTCCTAGTTTCACGCCTCCCCATCCACCCTTCTTTATGTATTCCTCTATGTCTGCGATTAGTAGATTGAATAGTATTGGGCTTAGTGGGCATCCCTGTCTCAAGCCTTTCGCTGTCCAGAATTGTCCTCCACTCTCTTTTCCTCTCCCTACTCTGCTCTTTGTTTCCCTCAGTACTTCCTCCACCCTGTCTATCAGTCCTTGTCTCACTCCTCTTTCTCTCATTGTTTTGATTAACACTCTTTTATCCACTGAGTCGAAGGCCGCCTTCAAGTCCACAAAAAATACAGTCATTTTTCCTTTCTTTTTTCCTATTTGTCTGTTCACCAGGTAGTTCAAAGCGAATATTTGATCCATTGTTCCCATTCCTTTCCTGAATCCTGCTTGATTATCGGGGATCAGCTTCTTCATTTCTACTTCCTCTCTTATTCTTTCCGCTAGTATCGCCGTGTAGATTTTGTACATCGATGACATAATGGTTATTCCTCTATAGTCCTTCACCTCTCGCCCTTCTCCTTTCTTAACTAGTGGGATTATCTCACCTTCCTTCCATTGTTCCGGCCAACCTTCCCCTCTCCAGACCCGTTTGCATACTTCCCATATCCAATTCACCATTTCTTCTCCTCCATATTTCCATGCCTCGTTTGGTATCCCGTCATTGCCTATTGCTTTTCCTGTCTTCAGTTTCTTTATTACGTTTCTTACCTCTTCTAATTCTATCTCTTCTTCCTCCTGTCTATTTCCGTCCCCCTCTCCCTTCACCACCCTGTTCTCCATTCCGCCCATCAGTTCCATGAAGTACTCCTTCCATTCTTCCTGTTTTATCTCTTCGTTCACTCTTTTTCTTCTCTTCCTCGCTCTGCCTATCAACTTCCATACCTCTCCCTCCGTTCTCGCTTCTCCGATCTCTCTAATCATCCTTTCTTTCTCCTCTTTCTTCTTCCTTTCACACATATCCCTATATTCCTTCTTTCTTTCTCTATATCTTTCTACCTCACCTTTTCCTTTTCTCCATTTCCTCAATTCTCTTCTCACTCCCCTCTTACCTTCCGTACATTCCTCGTCCCACCACCCTCTTCTGTTCTTAATAGCTCCTTTTTCACTCTTATCCTCATTTTCTTCAATCACTTTTCTTATCTTCATTGTTCCTTCCTCTATTTCCTCTTGCAGATCTCTATTTCCTCCAATCGCGCCTAGCCTCTCTCTAAATTGTGTTCTTCCTTCTTCATTCCATATTCCTCTTCTTCTTATTCTTTCTGCTCCTCTCCTCTTTTGTTTTCTCTTTGGGCTACCTCTCACCCAAAGTATTATTGGGTGATGGTCCGAATCTATCCTTTCTCTTATTTCCAGTCTTACCACTTTTTCTCTGACTTCCTCCTCCCCTATTACGTAGTCTATGACCGTCTCGCCTCTCCCTCCCGTATATGTATACTCTCCCTCCTCATCCCCCTTCGTGCCTCCGTTTAATATCATCCATCCTCTCTCCTCGATGAACTCCAGTAATTTCCTGCCTTCCTTATTTATCTTCTTGTCTTTAGACCTCCTCCCTCTATCCTCATCTCTTCGCTCGATTTCCTCTTCCCATCCTCCTTCCTCTCCTGTTCTCGCATTAAAGTCCCCACCTATTATGGTTCTTACTCCCTTTTCCCCCTCCTCCGTCCATTCTTTCAATCCTTCTAATTTTTTGTCTATATCGTTGTTTACATAGATTCCTATTATCCTCCATATTTCCTCTCCTTATCTTACCTTCGATTTTTCCTTCTATCTCCGTCTCCCTTCCTTCCTTTATCTCTTCTATACTTTTCCTTATTCCTAGCAGCATTCCTCCGCACGCTCTGCCCTTTCTGTTCCTCCTGGTCGCTTTCTGTACTCTCCATCTATATTCCCTCGGCAGTTTCTCTTTTACTTTTTCCCATCCTTTCTCGTCGGTCCAAGTCTCCATCATCACAATAACATCCCATTCCTTTATCCCTTCCCAGAAGTCCTTATCCTTGTTTGATATACCCGCTACGTTCCAGAAGGCCACTTTCCACGTCTCTTCGCTCCCCCTATCGTTTCTTATCACTTCCCCCACGTGACCCTCCTCCTGCCCCTCGACTTCCACTATATCGTTCCCTCTCATGTCCTCCTCTTCTTCCTTATACATTTTGACGTCTTCTGAAACGCTCAGCTCTTCTTCTATCTTCTTAAACCTATCATGTCTCCTTTTTTGTATCTCTTCCTTCTTTCTCTCGTTTGTCACTCTTAGCCCTTCCTTATCCTTCTTCCTCTCAATGTGATCTGCGAAAGTCATTTCTCTCTTCTAGCACACCTTTGCTTTCGCTCCATCTCCACTCCTTGTTATCCTCCCATATTTTTTGGTAACCGACCGTTACTCTTCTTCCTGCCTCCCTTTTCTCCCTTGCTATCTTTCTTATCTCTTTCTGTATCCGTCTTTCCTCCTTAGTGAGGTCGTCATCCAGGAAGCAACCATATTTCCTTCCTAGCTCTTTCTTTCTCCCCATTATCTCCCATTTGCTTTCCCAGTTTCTGCATCTCAATACCTTCATTTTAAACTCTCTATGTCCTATCTCTCGTACTTCCTCGACGGCCACTTTCGCTTTGTTTATTTCTTCTATCATCTTCTCGATTTTTTCTTCTCTTTCCTTTTCACTTCTTGTTTTCTCTTCTCTTATGATTATGTTGACTTTCCTCATTCTTCTCTCTGCCATCTCCATATTTCTTTCTATATCTTTCATTTTCCTCATTATTTCTCCTCCCTCCAGCACTACCGTATTATCATCTTTCTTCTCCATCTTCTCTTCTAAACTCTTAATTCTTCCTTCCATATTCTTCCTTTGTTTCTCCCATATCTCCTCGCTTCTCTTCAGTTCTTCCTTTAGTCCCTTGATTTCGTTTTTTATTTCCTCTTTATCTCTCTTTCTTTCTTTCTCTTGTTCCTCCTTATCCTTCTTTCTTTCTCTCTCTTGTTCCTTTATTTTCTCTAAAATTTCTTTTAATAAATCTTCAGTCGCCATGTTTTCTTTTCCCTCCTCTTCTTTTTTGATTTTGGTTGGTGGCGATCTGTTGACCCTCCTTTGTGTGTTGAATTCTTCCAAAAACTCTTTCTCTGCTTTAGCTGTCTCTTCCACTTCTTCTTCCCTCTTCCTCTTTTGAAGAAAATCCTTAACCGATCCTGGGCTGTCTGCACTTCCTCTCAGTTTGGCTAGCTCCTCCGCCTTCGTGGGCCTACCTCTTGTTTTCTTCTCACCTTCGACTTCCCCCTTCTTTCCTTTACCTCTCTGTTGTTCACTTTCTGTTCCTACCTCCTTCTTTTTCTCCATCCGCTGCTTTTACTTTGCCTATCACTCTTCCTCGTTATCTATCCTATGGCTGATTGCCCGTTTTGTAGTTATCCCTACTTTACACGAGTTAGTCTGTGCCCGCTTCTGCGCCAATGTCTTACATTCTGTCTGCCCTCTATATTACTTACCGTCTATGCCTCAACTGTCACTTTGCTCCTGCCACTTTCTTTGTCTTTTCTCTTTTTAACCGATTTCACACCCACTCGAATTTTTCACCTCCGCTGCAAAACACCTCCGCCCTGCTGCTCTGCCACTCTCACACTCCGCAAACCTTTCTTAGTCCAGTTTTCTCTTCCACTTTATCTCCGCTACTCTCGCACCTGTCACTTTCTTTGTCCCGGAACCGGAAGTCCTATAGACCAATTAAGAATTTCAATTGATTATATACTGGCAATGATTATAATCGTGGCAACGATTATAATCGTCGTGACAAATCGTCACCGCATTTCGACCAAGGATTCTGGTCATTCTTTTTATATTTAGAATGACCAGAATCCTTGGTCGAAATGCGGTGACGATTTGTCACGACGATTATATAATCGTTGACACGATTATAATCATTGCCAGTATATAGTCAATTGAAATTTTTAATTGGGTTAATTATTCTCTGGTGAAGTAAAAATTACTTATTCTGATTAATTTTAGAACTATTATTCATTAAATATTTATAAATTTTTTAATTATTGAATTAAAAATAGTTTATTTATTTGATAGTTTATTCCCGAAAATTTAAAATATTTTTATAACATTAAATAATATTATTTTATATAATATTTATATAATATTATCAGGAGCGGACATATAACCATCTATTAATATTACTAGAATATTGTATTTAATGTTCTAAGATTACGCCTAGAATATTACTTAATATTAAATAATATTACGCGCTTATAGGGTCTGGCCATGTTTAACTATAATAAATTTAATGTTCGATGATCGATATACGTCTAATGTGATATTTAAATATATAAATATGAATTTATTTAGATATACATAGCAAATTAAAGATATTCAATTAAATATCTTTGATATAATTATATAAAAATAATTTATGATAAAGATATAATTTGCAGAAGACAAGTATTTTTTTATGAACAAAAAAATTTTAGTTATTTGTTATATAGTATATTGTGCACCAAGGGGAGAAAGTAGCGTGTTTCAGACCAATGTGAAGTTTGCCGCCCGAGCCTTCGGCTCGGGCGGCAAATCACACGAGTCCGAAAAAGCTTTCGACCCGAGGTGTACACGATATTTTTCACAACACATTTATAGTCTAAGAGCTGACGACACTTTTGGCCAAGTGATTTTGTAAAATACGATTTTCCGTTTTAACCTGCGTGGACGACTCTCCTTCGATAATCCGAACATCTGGCTGGCCGTACCTGGGGGGTTTAGAAGTACGCAGGTGAGAAAAAAAACGGATTTTCAAGTCATAGTATAAGTCTTAATTTTTATCGGATATTGATAATTGATCACTCAGGAACATGCAAATAAATTGCCAGTTCGATTGCTCGGGGGAATTAGTCGCCAGGCTTAATTATAAATAATTAAAAATAATTATTTTCAAGTCATACTATAAAAGCTGGGTTTTTTTTACTAACAAGTATAGTGCTAACACATACCACCCAAAAAAAGCTAAATGAAAATTTTGGTGGCAACATCTCTAAAAAAATTATTGAAAATGCACAAAGCCGGCGGAGGGGTCTGACGATGGCCGAGTAGAGGGGATAGCGTGCTATTCAGTAAGTTCGTTCCAATTCGTCATTATCGATGTCACTATCAATGTCACTCTCACATAAACCAGGGCCATCTTCTGAAAAATGAAAATTGAAATTAATAAATTGTATCCTAATCATGAGATGCCATTATAAAAACAATTGAGGCCATCGTCAGACCCCTCCGCCGCGCGCCGGCTTTGTGCATTTTCAATAATTTTTTTAGAGATGTTGCCACCAAAATTTTTATTTGGCTTTTTTTGGTGGCACTTGGCCAAAAGTGTCGTCAGCTCTCCGATTACAGAATTGTTCGACTTCCATGCCTAGAGAGGGGCGAGAGTGGCCAATTTCACGCCAGGGAAGAAAGTAAGCCCTGGCGTGAAATTGGCCACTTTCGCCCCTCTCTACAGGCATGGAAAGTCGAACTTTCTGTGGAGGTGTTGTGAAAAAAGCATTTTCATCAATTTGCCTTATATCTAAAATACAAAACACAATCACAGAAATATAAGTTATTTCGTACATTGTGAGCTTACAGATGATGGATAAACAAAAGTGAAAAAATCATTAATTTGATTATTATTTAATAGCTAGATTATATTAAAAATTTGTGTTGAAGTTATTTGGAAACTTACATAAATAATTACCAACCCGAATAAGAATTATTAGAGACTTTATAATTTTTACTTTAATTAATAAGAATTATTTACTGGTTAGGTATAACAAAGAGGTCGGGATTTTTACATTTGCAATTTTGCAAAATTGAATGCGTCTACAAAATGCAATTAAATTTTTTAAAATAATTTTTTCTGTTTTTTTTACAACAATCGATTTTTTTCATTATTCTACGTATAAAAGTATGAAGGTAAAGTTGTCGAAAAGTGAATCCTTTACGAGATATTTTATATTTTATATTAAAAACGTCATGAAAATTTGAAATATCTCAGAAAATATTCTTATCGAAAGAGAGTTTTATTGTAGTGTTTTGAAAACGTCTCGACAAGGGCTACAAGAATCCTGTCTAAAAAAAGGCATGTTAAGTCGATAGTCGAATTTATTGTTGCCGCTTTTCCGCGATGCTGATTGGTTTTCTCGCTGCGCTTACTTCATTTGCAGCTGTCATTTGCAGCTGTCATCGTATATTTTGACAGTTGTGTGTATCAAGAAATTAATAGTGTAATAGTAATAGCATAATGTTAAAGCTAAATAGCGCGCGCGAAGCGCGCGTCTGTGGTGCTAGTATGACAAAAAATAGGGGTCCCTGTTTAAAAAACTCAATGTGACCTTGATATGACTTTCCCAAGATTATTCAAGGTTAAACCACACACACACACACACACACGCACACACACACACACACACACACACACACACACACAAACACACACACGCACGCACACGCACGCGCACGCGCACGCGCACGCGCACGCACACGCGCACGCACACGCACACGCACACGCACACGCACACACACACACACACACAATATCACCACATAATGGACAACTTGGTACCCTACAACTTTTGTACAAAACATTTCTTCCGAAAACATCATCTTTCTGAGATAATCCAATGTCCCGACCTTTTTGTTACACTCTTTATGCAAATGTCGGATCGTCCGATAGATGGCATCCGATGAGATCCGTTTCTCGTATTTAAAATATAACAAACGATGGTATAAGAACGGTATATAAATCAAGTGTACGGTACAACTTATTGAATATCAGTTGTATCAGAGTCCACGCTTATAATAAAGTGGCACACAATTTTGAATTAAATTGATATATTTATGGTTTTATAGCATTTTACATCCCTTTATGATTTTTCATTATATCTGAGCAGATCTGGATACATTCGGTAAATAATTATATCTCGGCAGATCAAATTATATCTGGTCAGATCTGGCCAGATAGAGACAATTTACAGATCAAATTATATCTGGCCAGATCTGATAAACCAGATCTGGTCATATCTCGGCAGATCTAATTCTTTTTTCCCGGGCAGAGTACAGAATCTGTACCTCATTGGCATCTCTTGTCAAATTCCCAAGATTTACACGCAAAATACGCAACGAATTAATCATTTTTATGCATTTTTTTGGGGAGAAAGATTTTTCACTTACTCGGGACGAGATCACCGAAACCTATGGTGGTCATGGTTACAAAACAGAAGTAAAATCCGTCGAAAAAATCCCAATCGTCCTCCCACAACATAAACATACCAGCGCCGCAGGCGAGATATAGAAAGAGCAGCACGATGGCGGCGCAGGCACCTGTAAAGGAGATTATCAGATCCAGAAAGCAACTACACTGTTAAATTCATAGGGTTAAATATTAAACTCAATTTTGAGTAATTTTTAACTATTCACCACTGCTCCTACTCAATATGTAGTTAATTTAACTAAAACAATGTTAATTTGACTAAATTAATGGAGTTAAAATAATCCTATTTTGTTTTAAACTAATAAATTTTGACGCACATGGTAGTTAAAAATAACAAAATAAATCTAACTCATAGTATTGGTTTAAATTTCATCTTCTAACCTTTAACAGTGTAAATTAATTAAATTTATTAAACTCACCAAGCGACCGTCGACCGGTTGCATTCGTCGGGATACACGGAAGCTTTGCACAAAACGGAAGTTTTGACTTCATCGTCAACACAATGTGCACCACTGCACTCGCGAATAGCTTTCCCCAGTCGGCGATCACTATCAGAGTAAGAGGTATACCGATGAAAGCGAAGAGGATGCAAAAGATTCTTCCCCAGTTGGTCGAGGGCACAACATTGCCATATCCTATTAAATACAAATTTTCATCGAGTGAACTAAAAAACTTATTGCATAGAAAGTTTCCAACTTTGGAGATGACAAAATTTTAATATAAAGTGATTTTTTTGGAGATAGAAAATCAATTTCACATAATCGACAAATTCTTTGATAATTATAATGATTAAGATATCAATTACTCTTGACTAATAATTAGTACCGATTGTCGTGAGGACGGTGCTGGCGAAGAAAACCGCTTGGAGAACGTTCCACCTCTCCGTTACGACGGGTGGCAATTCCGATTCGCTGCAATCATCTTGATCAATGATATCTGTCACGAAGCTGATCAGGAGACCCGCCTCCGCCGCTTCCTGAACTACTTCTTCATAATCGCGCAATTTTACGCTTACCTGGAAGACGCCGAGTGTCATGGATGAGTGTCACGGTGATGAGGGGAAATTACTCACGTTTCGATGTCGCTAATTTCTCACCAAAGTATGTAGATTGAACACGTCCGTGTTGTTCGAAACTGACTCCACAAAACGATACCGTTGCGCACGTAATTTCGCGCGCAAACGCTCCAGGCGTTTGAGTTCTGCTGGCAGTTCAATCTGTCGAAAAATCTGGAAACGCATTCAGAGTTAAAAATTTTGCGAAACAATTTTAAATTAATTAGAGAGAAAAATGCCATTTACGGTCCTTGGTGGCCTAATAATAATAATAATAACAACAACAACAACAACAACAATAACAACAACAACAACCAACAACAACAACAATAATAATAATGATAATAATAATAATAATAATGATAATAATGATGATGACGACGATGATGATGGTGACGATAATGATAGTGACAATAATAATAGTCAAATGCTAGCAGAATTATACCGGCAATATCATGCCAGCAGATTCTTGTCCACTGCGTTCTCATTAAGCTTAATTATTTTCTAGCAGCACGATCGGCTGCCACAATATATGTAATCGCAGAAACGCAGCAGAAACCGTGCACAACATGCCGTTTCGATCTGCTATCATATCATGATGTCAGATTCTGTTAGATTTCTGTTTCATTTCTATGCATATATCTGACATGGCAGATCATGCTTTGCTATTGCCAAAATTATGCCAGCATGGCATGCGGCATACAGTTTGAAAAGCCTGCTTTTAGCAATGTGGCTATATATCTAGGTTACAAGGAAAAGTTATTCAGGGTCATGTCTTTGACAACATATGTCAAGGTCAAAGTCATTGGTGTGGTGTTCCCTAAAGTAAATAATTACTGAATTTTTATTGTCATGAACATATTATGAAAAAATATTATTTAATATGATTAAATAAAATATTTTATTTTCTTATGGCTCACCCTTTACTTTACATTGGATACATATTAAAGCTTCAATATTTTATAATAGCAATATCGTGTCAACCACATAACAATCGAAGTTACTGGATGGATCGATAAATTTTTTAAACCGTACGGAGGTTTATTGCTCTCGAGTCTCGAATCGAGTGCTATTTCAGGATAACCAGCCGATGCATATTTGTCGAGCAAATGCACATCCATCTGCACTGTTTACAAGGATCACGCTGTCGTTCATGCTGATGTTTACTGACCAGAGTTGTTATGTTTAAAACATTTACATTTAAAACATGTTTAAATATTATACTGTTTTTAACATTTGTTTTAAACATGTTTTAAACAAATGTTAAAAACATGTTTTTTTTATAAATAAGTTCAACACAGATTTTGGGGAAATAATATTTATATGTTTATTTTTATTCGTATATAACGTTTATTTCTTGTAGATTTTATTTAAAAAATTATCTTATTTATGAAATAGTCTTATTACAATATTCAAAACTTGAATAAAATACAAAAACATAAACAAAAATTATATTTTCAGTTCTATTATTTAGATTTTAATATTTATATTATCTTAGTATCTAATAAATCTCAATCAAGTTCATCACTCAATCAAGTAATAATGATTATATCAATTATTTTTGTGTAATACACATAATTACAAAGAACTTTCGCGCATTATTCACCGCGTCTGGCTCTCAATTAGCCTATTTCTCTTATATTTGTGGATTTCCAACAGAGGCTCCCATACAGCACAAAATGTTTTCAAAAAATATTTCTAAATATTTCTATAAAAATATTGCGAGAAACATTTTAAAATGGTTTTAGGAATATTTTAAAATGGTTTAAAAACCTTTTGTAGTAACATTTTTAAGAATATTTTAAGAATCTTTTAAAAATATTTTTAAAAACGTTCTTTTTTATCACCCAGACAAAATTTTCTTAAATATTTGAAATGTATTTTTGAAATATTAATTCGAATCTACATATTTATTGTATCATAATCTTGTTTCAAAATATTTAAAAAATATTTTTATTTCTTATTGGTTTTATAATCTTTTTTCAAAAATATTTTTGAAATATTATGAAATATTTTTAATTAAAGATGTATGTCGCTTATGTCAAAATAAAGGGATAAAGCTGAAATTTACAGAGATTGTGCATTTATATATCCGAAAAACCTGTGTTAAATTTGCGATCGATTGTTCGACCCGTTTCTGAGATATTTACTTTAAAAGTTATAGAAATTGTACATATATATATATATATATATATATGTACAATATATATATATACTTCCCATGTAAATATCCCAGGTAGCACACATGGTCTTATTGACGTCAATTTAAGGTCATATTTCGTCCTCGACGTCATATGTCCTTTATATGACGTGTATTTGGCGTCCTATTATGGACAAAAGTATGACGTCATGAAAAGGACATGAATTAGACGTCATTTTAAAACCAAATTTGGTACACGACAGTTTTATTTTCATTTTTTGAGTTTTTCTTAATTAAAACAGACCCATACAGCATAGAAGCTTGCAAGACATTGCAGGAACGTTACAAGTTGCAATGTAATGTTGTAAAGACAATTGCAACATTTCGTTGAAATATTAGAACAACATTGCAGAAATATTATAAGAATAATTGAAAATATAGTACTATAACTTACTCCGTGAACATATATGCACACACATACATAAAGAATATATTTTTTTTAGATTTATGTTTCTTTAAATTTGATTCCTAATTATTTTTCAACTTTGATTCAATTCATTAAATAAATTCTTTATTTTGTCAGGTAGCGTCTTTAGGCGTTATCATGCATGTTGTTAACGTTATTATATTAATATTATATTATTTTAAATATACGAATTTCATATTAATAATTATTGTACATTAATTGTAATTGCGTTATTATTTTTAATATTTACCGGTTATTATCATTATACGATTTTTGAACACCATAAAGATATGTTATATAGGAGTATAAGCAACAAGGAAGCGTCAGAATCAAAGGATCACCACTAGTCCGTTCGATCATCGATGTCAAGCGACGTTAGGTGCGGTACTGACTCGGATGGGTGACCGCGCGGCTGTATGCACACACGACATATACATAATAAATGTATTTTCTTTTTTTTTGTTTTTCTAAAATTCTTAATTCACAAAAGCATAACGGCATATACATACCTTTAAATGACTCATATTTATGTCATTTTTAAAGCATTTTTAAAATTATTATGAACATATTTTATTTTTTAAAACAATATTTCTAAAAGATTTTACAAATATTATTGAATATATTTATTTGCAATCTTTTAAAAATATTTTTGAAAATATTTTTCTGACATGATCTGACGAACATAGAAACATTCTAAAAATATTTTTGTAAATTATTTTAAATTATTTTAATCTTCCTAAAAAATATTTTAAAAATATTTAAAAAACATTTTGTGCTGTATGGGCTATACATTCAATTTTAATTTATTTTATTCGAGAAGATAGCTGAAATCATTTATTAGTTAAATATTTGTCAGTAAAAAGAAGTCACTTTTTTACCTCTACTTTCACAATCTTTATATTTTTTTTTTTTTCAAATATCCCACTCTAACGCCAAATAAATTTCCTTTTCGGAAAGGGCAACTCTTTTTACTCGTAAATACTAATTGTGATTTAAAAGTTGGATTAAGATTTTATATTAAAACTCCGAGTTACAAAGATTTAAAATAGAAAAGTGCACAGAAGTCACCTAGGACTTAATGAGATAATTATAGGATAAAATGAAATTGATAGATTATACAAGATATTTATTCTATATATTATATTATAAAAATTTGAAACATGTTTAAGCCATTCTTGTTTTAAACATGTTTTTTTAAAACTGTTTAAAACATGTTTTAAACAAAAAATACAATGTCTTTTTTAAACATAATTTTTACCAATTTTACTGACAACGATTTACTATAATGTATGTGTCAACACGTGCTGGAATTAATTTCTGATCAGTTGCATATGGGGCATTTTCGTTAAACTGTTCGCATTTTACCCTGACTTATTACAATAATTTTGACAATTTTTTTCTGAGAAAAATTCTGAAAAAGAGCGTATTTTTTTAGTTTGGACGTACGGTCAATATTTCCAACAGTAATTTTTGTAAAAATTGAATTTTTCGGTAACTCTGCTTTTTAAAACGTTAATATCTTGGAAATGTTCAATCCTATAAAAAAACGACTCGGATGAAATTTGTTCAGTTTAAAGTGAATTACATGATGTATATATTCTTTTTAATTTTTAGACAGTCTAAAGTTGTGTTATACAGTGTTAGAGGAAAAAATTGTTTTTTATAAAATTCGCCATTTTTTTAAATTAAAAAACAAAAAAAACAAAATTTAAAAAAAATTTATAAAAATTTTATTGGAAATTACGAAAATTTTTGAGACCTCTTGGAGTATGGCAAGATTTTTTTTTAAGAAGTTCAACCTATTAAAGTTTTTGTAATAACCTGAATTCGGCATTATTCAAACTAAAATAGTCAAAATGCATCCGTTAGTAGCAGATTAAAAAACTTCAATTAGATAGAACTTCTTGAAAAAAACTTGCTTCAAGAGGTCTCAAAAATTTCGTAATTTTCAATAGAATTTTTATAATTTTTGTATGGGTTTTTTTAAATTTATTATTCATTTATTTTACATTACGTTGCATTTATTGCCTTCCGAGTTGTTCCCACGTGAGAAATTCACGGTCGCAAATGAATTGGGTTCATTGAGAAGCACCGTTTGGAAATACGTACATATTATAGCTATTTTCGCGTTTTATGGCGCACTTAAAAAATCATGACCATCGTGAATTTCAATGCACTAGTATTTTTACCGGACTTCATTGAAGGCGTCAGTAGTAATATACTTCCTATGAAACCGCGCCGATTGGCCTGCCGCTAAAAATAAAGGTACGATTCGGCAGGCTATAAGTCCGTTCGTTATTGTACAGAATGTAAATATTTATGGAACATCGAATACATTTAACTCCACGCTGGAAATCTCGACGTTTTCCAAACGAGAATCCGTGCGTACGACGGTGGATTCGTAAATTCGAAATACCGTCGGGACCTTGTTCTCTTCTTCGGTTCGTCGCGCGACTTATGTAATTCGACGAATTTTCCCCAAAATTAAAATCAATCATCGAAATAGAATGTCGATTACACGCCTGCAATTCGCGTCAGTCAAACGCGAATAGATGGCAAACTCGAAAAGCGGAGAAGAAATGAATTGAAGAAATGGATCACGCGGTTATTGATTCCCCTTGAACCCCACTTGTTATAGAAGAGACATCTGAAAATCAATTCCCAGCTTCGTAGATACTGCAATTTTACGGAAAACTCGTTGCTGAGAGAAATGATGGGAACATCTTTGAATCCATTTATTATTTTTGTCTTATTACTGAAGAAAATAGATTTCAATCATTCTTGAGACGATGCCGTCTTCATCTCGAGACTCACCAGCCCGCCAATAGCGGTGTAAAGCATCAGGGTGATCAGCAGACCCACATGACCGCCGATTGACTTGATTTTCCGCACCGTTTCTTTCTTGATAAATCGCCTTGCGTTACCACCAGACGATTTTGTCGTGGCGCCGATCTCGACTGAGGAATTGTACTTGTTGTCGTTCGTCATCACGACCGTGCTTTCCACGAGAGACGTATAAGCGCGCCGACCACTCGGAGAGAACTAATCGGCATGCTCTGTCCCGTGATCTCTCCCTCGAGTAAAGAACCATGCTGCATCTCAAACTGCAATTGAAATGCAGCAAAAGCTGATAATAATAAAATGTGATAATAATACACAATAATAAATTTGTGAAAGCGTTCTGAAGAGAAGAATAAAAAGCGAGAGAAACGGAAATAGATTCTGGCGAATATACAATTTCTAATGCTCAAAGTCTTGTATGTAATTATAGAAAATTATGTGTGACTGTTCGAAAAGTATTTTATTTAATACATATTTTTGTAAATACGTATTAAATAAAATACTTTTCGAACAATCACACATAATTTTCTGTAATTACATACACGATTTTTGTATTGCTAAAGTATAAAGTAAGATATTAGATTTTAAAACTACATTATATGTATATTATTTAATAATCAATATTAAATCAATATTGATAATTAATGTTAAAACTTAAAACTCTGAACTAATCTCTATATAGCAAGCTTTTCTTCATATTAAACTTTTTAAATAATTTTTCTGATTTTTTATATTAATATTATTACTTTTTAGTATACTATAGACATCACAGACGCGCGCTACGCACGCGCTATTTAGCTTTAATATTTCACTGTTACTATTAAGGCTGGTCGTGGTCGTCCTCTTCGGCCGCCATTCAACGCTCAGCTCAGAACTGGCACGGACTAGGGGAATCCGACTGTCTAATTAAAACAAAGCATTGCGATGGCCCTCGCGGGTGTTGACGCAATGTGATTTCTGCCCAGTGCTCTGAATGTCAACGTGAAGAAATTCAAGCAAGCGCGGGTAAACGCACAATACAAAGGTACAGGCAATACGAACAGAGAATAGGAACAGAATGCATTGATACACGGCTTCCGATAGGTTGAAAATCTACATTCTGTTGCTATTCCCTGTTTCTATTGCCTGTACCTTCGTTATTGTGTTCCGGCTTTTACACTATTAACCATGATGTAAGAAGACAGGTGTAGCATTTCCAAGGATGCGCAGTCGTCATTTTCTTTGACCAATCAGAAATTGGTCCGAGATGCAAAAAGGAACATGGCTCCTCCTCTGTATGCTATCTTCATGATGTAATTTATTACCCAGATAGCCAAGCGTGATATAGCATATATATACTGAGCAAACTAATGCATTGCATGTGTTGTTACATATTTGCTGTAAATTTGCTGACATTGAAATAGAACACGTTACAATAAATACAGCTACATGACTGCTTATACATGCAACCAGTTGACGCAATTTCAAGAGCAAGCGGTCCGCAATACTGATACGTTATGTTGTCTGCAACATGACAGCAATAAATGATTTGTCGTTCCATCTTGAGCATCATGATGCAAACATGATGGCAACAACACATATATGTATAATGATTTCCATCCATTATTGCGTATATGTCTTCAAGCTATGAAGTTTTTTAATTGTAAGTCATTTGCTAAGTGTTGACAATATAAAATTGTCACACGTTTATAAAAAATGTGCAAATGTCGGATCCGATAGATGGCATTTGATGGGATCTTCTCGTATTTAAAATATGACGAACGATAGTATATGAACGATACATAAATGACGGAATTGCACAGCTTGTATCAGTTGTATTGTAGAGTCCACTTTTATAATAATGTGTGACACACTTTTGAATTAATGTAATCTTATTTTAGTTATCATACCTTTATTTTTGAAGATTGATAATAATTAAATAAACACAAAACATAAAATGTATGTATTTTATAACAAATCTGGTTTCTTAATTAATTATTGTATATAATTTGTATATAATTTTGATTTTTATAATTCTCTTATTAAAACGTCATTAAAAGGCATAAAAAGATCATAAAGGTCACGTTTTTAACGCTTTGAAATGTCGCCATCGGTCTGTGACTTATTCCTGTCATTTTTACGTCATTATTACGTGATTATAAAAGGATAATTGACATAACGATTGATCAAAAACTGACGTGAAAATCACGTGACGCTGGTGCCTGGGAAGTTGCCCTCAAATTGCAATCAATACGTTGTTAATCGTAGATGACAACGAGTTGTCATCAAGTTGCAGTCACAAATCATCTTTTCATGGATAATGAATCTGTGTGAACATGTTGCTCTCAATTTGCCGTGAATAAAATTAGAATTCATGTGAGTTCAACCCAACAGACATAATGCTCCCACTCGGCATGTTATGTTGCTGAAATATTAAAATATTCGGAAATAATGCAGAAATATTTCGTTAACATTTCATTTGTAACTATGCATCGGAAATATTTCAAAAATGTACCTGAATCATGTTTTTTATAATATTGCATTAACAATATTTCTGAAATCTTTCAGAAAGTTGCTTACAATATTTGTAAGTTTCTGTAATATTGCAAAAAAATGTAGCAGATGCAATATTTTAGAAATATTTTTGAAACATTATAAAAGTAATATTACGTTTGCATTGCACGAATAATATTTCTATAACATATCAAACGCAACATTGCATTTAAAATATTTCTGAAAATTTTCTGAAAGATTGCGTAGGTAATGAAAAATTGAATTACAGGCAGTGAATTTCTACAATATTGCAAAAGAAATATTGCAGAGGTAATGGTTTAGAAACATTTCTGATACATGATAAAACTATTATTTCCCACTCGGCATGTAATATTTCAAAGGCATTTCTGCAAAATTCCATTTGAAATATTACATCTTTCATTAATATTTCAGAAATTTTTCACGACCGTTTCTACATTATTTCGGCAATGTTTCAATGTTCGCAATTATTTCAAATGCGACCATGCTGAAACATTTCGGCAATATTATAAAGTATTTCTCAAATATATCTACGAAATATTGCGAAAACACTTCAGAGATGTTTCAAATACATTTTACACCAAAAAAATGTTTCGTATTAGCAAACAAAATTTTCTTACTGACGCAAAAACTATTTGTTGATATGTGAAAAATAAAATATTTTATTACCGGAACAAAAAAAATATATTAAGCCGTGTATATGTGCGTATAGCCGTCGCGCGTTAGTAGGTAAGCTATGGGCGTCCCAACTATGGAGCTCCGTGGGGGGGGGGGGGTGAGGGGCGGGGGGTTACCGCGGGGGGGACCGCGTTTTCGGGCGCCGCGGGGGGAGGGGAGGGGGGAATTGCGTTTCGGGGGCCGCGAGGAGGGGGAGGGGGGAACCGCGTTTTCGGGCGCCGCGAGGAGGGGGAGGGGGGAACCGCGTTTCCGGCGCCGCAAGGAGGGGGAGGGGAGAACCGCGTTTCCGGCGCCGCGGGAGAGGGGTCCGCGGGGCGAGGGGCGATCGCGTTCGCGTTTTCGCCGCGCCGCGGGGGGAGGGGGGTACCGCGTTTTGGGCGCCGCGGGGGAGGGGCGACCGCGTTCGCGTTTTCGCCGCGCCGCGGAGTCCGCGTGCAATGGCCGCGTCGGTCCGCGTGACGTCACACGGCACGCTCCCGCTCGCGTTATCTCCCCCTCGTAGATGTTCTCTCGCGCCCCCGTCCCCCGTTCGCGCGCGTCTTCTCGGTCGCGCGCGATCCCTCTCCCCCGTTCGCGTTATCTCTCTCCCTCGCGCGCGGTCTCTCGCGCTCCCGTCACCCATTACAGTTAGATCATTTTTATATTATTTTAAGTGATTTATTTATTGGAAATAAGAGGAAGAATATTTAATAATTTATACGAGACAGATGAGAAAACGTTTAATGATCGCGCGACGAGTGCGGCACGCGCATTCTTATCGAGAGTTACCGCTCTGTACTTCTAAACCGCTGACGGTGGACAAGGGAACAGTAGACAGAAGGAAAGATAATTTTAGATACAGTGATATGCATTTTAATATACATTTATTTCTCATGTAATGCATCGTGTATAATATTATCTGCAGCATACGCCAACAGTTCACAATCAATAATTGAATTTTTATCATAAAATTCACGCAAGATTCTAACTGCATTACATTTATCGGCGATACAATTTTGGCGTAAAATGGCTACAAATTGTTTAAATTTGGCATATTATGTTATGCGAAAATAATCCTCGCGAGAAAAAAGACAGCTATTGAACAGCTATCAAACTTCTTTAAAACATCTTTAAAAACAACTATCAAACAGCTATCAAACAACTAAAACAGCTATCAAACAACTATGAAACAACTAAAAACAGCTATCAAATAGCTATCAAACAACTAAAAACAGCTATCAAACAGCTATCAAACAACTAAAAACAGCTATCAAACAACTAAAACATCTTTAAAAGCAACTAAAAACGACTAAAACAGCTTTAAAAACAGCTATCAAACAACTATCAAACAACTAAAAACAGCTTTTGAACAGCTAAAACAGCTTTTGAACAACTAAAACATCTATATTATACTACAAACTATGTGGGAAAAGGAAATAAAACATTTTATATATACATATATAGTTTATTTAAAAAAATCATAATTATTTCTGGTGTCGCGACCACCAGTTACATATTTTTAATACATTTTGTAATGCGCAATTCTTAACATGTTTTTCACATCTTATAGTATTAGTAACATCTAGATTATTTAAAGATTCGATATCTTCGTAATCGGCATCCAAAGTCTCAATGTTTAGATTTTTTCTAGCTTTATTCTCAAGTAGATCCACCAGCCATTCTCGTTTCTGGCATCCCTTGACGTACACAAGAGTCGACGTCTCGTCGCCCTCTCCAAGCACGGCCGATGTAATTAAATGTTTCGCCATGCTGTATGGCACGTTTCCATCCTCCCATCGTAGTCCATGGTGATTTGCAATCAACCAAGAAGCGCATGATTTGTCGGATTTCATGAGGAGACTCCATGGCATGGGACATGTAAAAATGTAATGCGCCAAAACGGTCCCGTTTCTCAGAACCGCCACCTCCTTTACGACAAATTTCATCCCGACGGTAAAGCCTTGCAGATCGACAAACGTTGGTACGATCATGACGAAACGACGGAGCAATCTGTATCTTATCGCGGTACATCAGTGTATCTTATATCGCAATATCCGCTGATATTGCAATTTACATGATTTTGCGCACTACGTTCGACAATGGACAGTATTCGATTACGCGATCATGCAAAATGAGACAATAGGCGGTAGTATTTGCCGGTACATTCTCTTTGCAGTCAAATTCTATTCGCACATCCACGGTGGCGCTCTTGACAGATTCGTTTTGTCGCGAGCAATCGATGACAACAAAAGGTCCTTCCATCAGGAATGTATACAAGCTGCAAAGCGTATCACTGGAATCGTATCCGTAATAAGCTTTACGAAAACCAGATTCAAGTCGTCGTACGGATAAAATTCAGAGTTTAGATAAAGTTTCACGTTGGTCAAGTTACAGTCATCGAATACGCTAACATTTTGAGACATGATATTCTTGCGCCCGGTCTGCAGCGCAAAGATAACGTACCGCGGCTTCTCCAGCTGAGTCGCCGTTTTGACGGCCCACGAATGCTTGGTCGTGCTCTGCAACATGGAATACTCGTACAGATCCCACGAACGGAAACTAACACTAAGATATCGCCCGCTTTCCAAGGCCCGTAGCATGGATAGCTTATTAATCTCGTTTAATGTGACGTGAGGCATTCGCCACTGTACTTTAAACAATTCAATTTCCGGCTCCGTCGCAGGATTTCCTACAATGCAATTGTTATCGCTGCGCGCTCGTATCAAAATTAATTTGTGACAAGCGTTAACAACCACGCGTTTGTAATCCTCGCAAAAGCCCAGCAACCTCTTGAGCGGTACGCAAAAGTTGAAGTATCCTTCCGGTATGCTCGATGAAACGTCCCATCCAGCATTCCGCATGAGTTGAGAATCATTATACGATAGCGATACATATTTCTTGATGGTACTGGTTATTCCAACGTTTCTGTTGCGATCAATCTCCACGCCATTGAGCTCGTATCGAATCTCATCGAACATGAACGCCACGCAATTATTCGCAAGCGTTGTCTCAGACTCGTCATTCCTTTTCTTTATCGTCAATCTTCCTTCAACGTAGAGAAAGCTCTCGCACGGCAACGTGTATAAATCCTGCTGTTGTATGGGTATTCTTATCTCATCGTTATGTCCAAACGTTGTGTTGGCGTACGGATTGTACGTGTGTGTCTCAATCTTGACGACGCTGTCGTCAAAGATCGGTTCACCTCCAATGTTTAAGATATTAGCCATTTCGTACGACGAAACCCAATGATTTCAAAAATTCAACGTTCGACGCAGTGAGTTTCTTCTTTGGCGATCGGATTGTCTCTCTAATTTTGTTTCTCGTCTGTTGCACCTGCTCAGCTTCGTTCAGTATGAGCATCTCACGTTATCGCTGTCGTCTTCGTACATGCAGTCTAACGGTAATCTCCTCTCCACGAAAATCAATCAATCGACCGTCCTGATCCACGACGCGAAGCGTCAAGTCCGAAATGCTCCGTACGATGATCGGAAGGTAAATGATCTGTGCCGGCGTTTCCGATATCTTATATCCTGGAGGCACACTCGGTGAAAACTCGTGTATCGTGTGCACGTACTTGTCGTTGCTGTATGCACCCGCGGTCACGTTACACTCTATGCGAATGATGTTTACATTGATGATATTTATCGGAACATCCGATTCGTGCCATTGTCGCGACTCCAGCACGCGATTCGCCGAAAATCCCAGCAGCGATCCAATGTTGTTCGGTTTGGTGAAATTTATCCGATAAGCGCACTTGATCTCGCTCTTCATCGTATTGTTATTAGCCCGAATAATAATCAATGGGTGCGGTTCATCTTCGTTTGTCGAGACATAACTGGATTGGTTCCATAAAAGAGCGCGTTTCAGATACATGTCTATATCACGCAGTTCGTACGATCCTTCGGAAATGGTAATCTCCTTGTCGTCGTCGTCGTCGTCATAGTAGAATTTATTGTTCGACGAATTTACATTCGGTATCGTGTGATAGGTTTCAAAACCTGTCAGACCGAGCTCGTAATCGCCATCGCTCAAATCCACGGCGGGAAAGTAGCTTACCGCGAGGATGCTGCTCTTGCCGGTGAGCGTAAATGTCAGTGACATGTTTGAATGAATACTGAGATTAAACAGCGTAACGCAGGTCTTTAAATTGAATGTCAGCCGACTGTAGAAAACGCAGACACAGTTGTCCGCAATTGCTCTGATCGTATCGCTGATATGGCGTGCGATTGTACTCTATTACATTGTTCTTTAGATACTGCGCCAATTCTCTCGGCGGTCGAAGATTGCCAAAACTGTCGAAATATATGGCACGATCTCCCCTCTTCGCGTACGCCACCCAGTGAGTACCCGGTCCCTCAGTATTATCCAAATTCACGATACCGCTTTCGTTTCGACGTACACCGCCGATCGGTAACGAGTCGCGCATGAAAATACCTCTAAAATATGGAATGCGCATACGTTTTGCCAGTTGTTGCAGTTGTACGTTGGTAGTTACGCCCTTGGGGATTTTTAGCGTCTCTTCGACGTTTTTTTTTCTCGAGACTCCCCGTCCGCGTTTGTACGGAGCGAGATAAAGTCCGTGACCTTCCATGGCGCGATTGTGACGTTGCATCTCTTCCAGCTGACGCCGCGCGGCTTTGTTATCCGTTCACGGCCTTTGCGACTCCCGCCGCTCCGCCGACCAACGAACCGAGAACCCCTAATAACGGCAGGATCGGTAGGATACCGCCGCGTTTCGCTACCGGAAGTATTCGCTTGTTCTTCTTCTTTTTCTTCGTTTTCAAACCCATGCCGAGTTTCGTTTTAGCCTTCATGGCCGCCCAGACGGCTGTAGCTGCAGCTCTCTCTCCGAGAGTTGAATTGTTCGCGGTGACACGTTTTCGCGCTTTCGCGGCGAGTATATTGTCTGCCACGTGTCGTTCTGCGAGATCGTTGCTACGCGAGTAGGCTATGTCGTGCTCGCGACACGCTGCGTCCAATGGATTAATACCTCGATCACCTCTTGCCAATCGTGTTTCTAAATGAGTTCCCGGACCGCAAAATTGATAGCCGGGAATGTGTAATTCGATCGGAAGCGCGTTTATCGCGCGATTCAACAGACCTCGACCTATCTTCGGCGGCATTCGCCGCAGTTTTTTTATCAACGGCGGCGGACCGTCGATGTGCGTTTGCTGACACGGCAAATTATAATGTATTAAACAGCGACGGTATTGCTGAACCTCCGAATCTGCCTTGATATGTTCGGGAAGCTTATCCCACAAATAATCTATATGATTATAAAACTGTCGTAGTAGAATGACCTTTGGTATATACTTTAACTGATCGGCGGTAAAATCGTAAATATCGCTGTTATCCGACACGAGCAAAAACATTTTAAAGACTGAGCATCTTAGCTCTACGCGCCTCTATAAATAGGCCAGCTTTCTTGATACTGTTTTTCATTCGTTGTGGAGGGGAGGTAAAATGCGGTTCGTACGACAATCGCGGACGATCAAAGTGACAAACTTTGACGATAGGATACAGTTAACGAAAGAGGTACGCAAACATGGAGACATGCTACCAATTTCTATACGCGGTATCATCTGCGGTCCGTCGAATTGCGGCAAGACAAACGTCTTGATAAGCTTGTTGGAAAGTCCGCACGGTGTACGTTTCGAGAACATGTATGTGTACTCGAAATCGTTGCAACAACCGAAATATCGATATTTGGAGAATATACTAACACCGATAGAAGAGATTGGCTACTTTACGTTCTCGAATAACAGTAACGTCATTCCACCGAGCAAGGCGCTCCCGAATTCTATTTTTATCTTTGATGACGTGGCGTGCGACAAGCAGGATACGATAAGAGAATACTTTGCAATGGGCCGGCACGCCGACGTTGACTCCTTCTATCTTTGTCAGACGTATGCAAAGATACCGGAAGCATCTTATACGCGACAACGCGAATCTATTGATTCTGTTTAAACAGGATGGTACCAATCTGAAACACATATTCAACGATCACGTAAACACAGATATGTCTTACGATGATTTCAGTAAATTGTGTCACACATGTTGGCAACAAAAGTATGGATTCGTGGTGATAGACAAGGACAGCGCGATTTCGAATGGTCGATACAGAAAAGGATTTAACGACTTTGCGATACCGAAACGTGGTTAGTTGTTGTCGACGCGTCGATTGAACAACGTTATCGCGACATGGACAACAGCGAGGAGATTAGAGAGCGCGAGAGGATAGCAAATCAAATTGCGAAAACGAGCGATTCGATTCGCAAAAAGTATCACGCCTTGAAAACTGGTAAAATGGAGGAAGATATCGCGTTGGAGAGACACTTTAAGCCCATCATCGAGCCTCTAAGGCAGATTGCCGAAAACACCGTTGGCAAAGAATCCGATGTGTCACAGATTGAGAATGAAACGGCGTGGGAAGACGAAGAGCCGAAGTTTAAACGAAAACGACCAAACGCCTCGTTTAACGACTCTGTAATGGCTTCAACTCCGGTTACGTTGAAACGATCGATAAATGTGCCATCTAATTTGAGCAAAATAACCAAAATTTTACAACCGCGTAAATCGAAACGATCGACAGGTCCATTGAATGAACCACCGCCCACATAGCACGTAATATTACAGAAATATTGCAGTAATATTGCAATATAGTAGAAATATTACGTATTACAATGAAATATTTCAGAAATATTACTGATGTATTATACGTTTTTAAATAATATTGAAATATTACAGTAATATTGCTGCAATATATTGTTGAAATATAATACTTTAAGTAGCAAAATAATGTCAAATGACATTTTAATGACATCTTATTGACGTCATTAAGACGTTATTAAGGTATCACACAATCATACGTACGTATTGCACAGATAATATATACCAGTTAAAGAATTTTGGACTAAAAGAAAGAAAAATCTGAATCAAAAAATGTGATGGAATCAAAAGACTGACTTGTACTTTCGGGGAATAAAAGTGATTAAGACAAATTTTATAAGTGGTATTTAATTTTATAACTTGTTATTTGTTTTGTAATAATAAAAGGTAATTATATATACAATTAATTTTTAATTAAGAGCCAGTAAGTAAATTGATAATAAAATAAATGGATAAAATTTAAAATTCATATTTCTTATATAATCAATATTAAACTTTTCAAATTACGAGTTTGTCACACGGATAAACAGAACGTTTCTGTGTGCGTAAGTGGAGGGAAGAACGCTAGTGTGTGTGGCTATGCGCTTAGTCGCAGCACCGACCCCCACCATTCCCGGTCTTCTCTCGCTGTCTCTTGCAGGAGTCGGTTGGCGAGCTCGATCGTGTTCGGACGTGTTTTGTCCGGAAGCAAATTTTTTTCAAAGTATTGCGACTGTTACTGTCTGCATTGTTTAACTATCAGTACCTTGTATCGGCGCCTTTCGAGGCCTACAACCTTTGTAATTACGCCGCTTGCGGCTTATAAGACTAGTGGTTCGCCCTGGCCGTTTTTAGAGCAGCACTACTGCTTGAAGGCCATCATTACATAGGAAGAAGAAGCTGTCTCTTGCATGGCTCCGTGGGACCACGCAATCACGTAGTACGACACCGCACAGAAACAATCGTTTTAATTTCAGGTAATTTTTCTTTATTTAATAAATATTGTTCACACAAATATTTTTAAAAGTATTTTCGTATAATTATTACTAATATGTACATTGTACATATATATTTGGCGATTTGTCGTTAAATCCAAAAATAGAGATTACGTGGCATGGTCTGCAAAAACCAAAAACCACGTTTATATCATAAAAATCATTTCAATGACCATCTTAAAATACATATATTTGCCTTTGTAACCTTATTGAACGAGTCTCTAATGAAATTATTTATTAACGGCTTTATTCTTAAATCTTGATGCTAACTTAACCTCAAAATTTTTAACAGTTTAATCCAACTGGAGCCCTCATATCAGTTGCAGATACGTGATAGAAATATGCTGATCCCAAATCTTCTAAAAAGCAGTTTAATCATTAATTAAGTGATTTAACCATGATTATTTAACCATTTACGTGATTTTATAATAATTATTGTTCTTATACTATATATTACAGTATTGCTTTCCATCAGTGGATGTTCATGCAGTCCAGAGCAGCACCAAGTAGTGCTCTTCTGAGCGACAGCTTTATTTATTAGATACATAAGTAAGAAAAATTTAAACTTGGTATAAACTGCGTTCCAATATTTTAATATCCAGTACTGAAAATCTAAAGTGTATGTATAACATTAACCATAGATTTTCAGTATAGGCAGTGAATATTGGAACAAGTCATACTTAACCCCGTACTCTTATGTTTGAATATGTAATTATGTATGAAATAAACAGGGTGATTTATTTCGTGTGCCAATCATCTCCGCTCTAATTATCTCAGAAAGTATTGATTTATTGGAAAAATGTTTCGGATAAAAGTTGGAGGGTTCAAGGAGGATCAATAGACAATTTTATTAGATTTTGAGTCCGGGACCTGTGTTAAGCCTAATAGGATCCAAGTCAAATTATTTAAATATAAATCCCTTTTTTATTGTATCATCTTTTTCTACTAATTAATATGAACAACTTTTGTCTGAAACATTTTTTTATTTGCCTTATACTTTTTGAGATATTCAAGGAAAACTTGGTTTCAAGAATATACTGTTGCAATAGTATTCTAATTTCTTTAAATAATTGTGTACACATGAAAGCTTCAAGGAAATGTAAACACAAATATTTAAAGAAATTGGGGTATTATTGCAATAGCATATTCTTGAGACCATATTAAGTCAAAAAGTCTTGTATCATTTTTCCCTCCGACAAGCATTTATCAAGATATCATAAGCTAAATATTTAAAAAATTACCAAATTTTTCTTAATATCTCAAAAAGTATAAGGCAAATAAAAAATGTTTCAGACAAAAGTTGTTTATATTAATTAGTAGAAAAAGATGATGTAATAAAAAATGGGAGTTTTTATTTAAAAAATTTGACTTGGACCCTACTGGGCTCAACATGGGTTCCAGACTCAAAATCTAAGATCATCCATTATTCCTCTATGAACCCTCCAACTTTTATCTGAAACATTTTTCCAATAAACCAATACTTTAGGAGATAATTGGCACACAAAATAAAACTCACCTTGTATAATCAATATAAATAATAATTACAGTTATTGTATTATGTTATAGTGTTACGTCACTCTTTATCAGTAGAAATTCATACAGTGCAGAGCAGAGCAGTGCAGAGCATGGAGCAGTTTTGAAGAAGAAAGAGATAGAAAGATAATATCAATATTATTTTCTTAATATTATATGTAATACTATTATTGAAAATAACAATTTGATAAAATTTAATAAAATTCATTAAAATGGTTTAATTTTTAGCAATATTAAATAAATATTGTCTAATATTACACAAATAATATTATTGCGTTAACAATATCAATATTATTTTAATATTGTATGTAACAATACTATTAAAAATAATTTAATAAAATTTAATAAAAATTATTAAAATGGTTTAATTCCTAGCAATATTGTATAAATATCACGCAAATATTACAGTAATATTACCGTAATATTACTGATATATATTACAGTAATATTACTAATATTCATTTGCGCGGACATTTTAATATTACCGAGATATCTCAGTAATATTACTGCAATATTTCTGTTATATTTTATTGTAATATTGCAATGGAAAAATAATATTGCTGCAATATTACTGAAATATTATGTGCTATGTGGGCGATAACCTCTGCGCCTTTTGTGCAACCCACAATGCTCGAATCACTCGCAAACGAAGATGTTTTCGAAACCACGGATGGCTCACTCGTGAAGTCCGTTCGACAGCATTTGCAAACATCTGAGGGCCGAAAAACGTTGCGAGATCTCTTGGGTCCATTGAGCCAAAAGTACGTCGGGGCAGTTTTGAGCGGCGATCAAGAAAGCGGTATAGACACCATGTACGGTGTTTATTTCAGCAACGATGGAATGATGCTCGGTAATAAACGTTTTGACGTGAACAACGCGGACAACATAATTATCGACGGCATACGATACGCTGGCACACGCGGTCTTTACGAGTTGATCTTTAAGAAATTTCCCAATGACGATATCTACACGGAGGACGATATGCAAACATACAAGAGCATTCTGTTGACGACGAGTGCTCATAAACGCAATTATGATGCTCACACTCAAATAAATGGCAACAGGGGATACAATTACACACAAATAATCGCACCGTTGATTTCGGGTAAAAAAGCTGGAAAAGGTATACCGCGTGCCATGACATTAAAAGGCAACAAGATCGACCATATAATTGCATCGTCGATTTCGGGTAAAAAAGCTGGAAAAGGTATACCGCGTGCCATGACATTAAACGACAACAAGATCGACTATGTTCATTGGGACGATCCCAACGAGCTTGTAGATGCGTCCATACACGCGATTCAACAGAGGCTACTACTACATACTCACCGTTATCGACGTGCTGAGCAAGCACGCATGGGCCGTACCGCTCAAGGCCAAGAGCGGAACCGAGGTTACTACGGCGATAGCGAAAATAATTCGAGACGGCGGAAGATGTCCGAAAAATCTGCAAACTGACAAGGGGAAAGAATTTTACAACGCAAACGTGCAGAAACTCTTGAAGAAACATAATATCAATCACTATTCGACCTATTCCGTAATGAAGGTATCGGTCGTTGAACGATTCAATCGCACGCTCAAGAACGACATGTGGAAAATGTTTACGCTCAACGGAAATTACAAATGGATTGACTCGCTGCCGGGTCTCGTATCGGATTACAACGCGCGAAAGCATCGAACTATCGGTATGCGACCAATCGATGTTACCCCCGCGATCGCCGACAAGCTCCTCCTAACAACGGTGTACAGCCACGTAAAGATCGCTGCTCTTGCGCGATTCAAAGTGGGCGACTCGGTAAGCGTGAGTAAATTCAAGACAATCTTCGAGAAAGGATACATGCCAAATTGGACCACGGAGGTGTTTAGAATCGTCAAAGTGCAGAAAACTAATCCCGTGACGTATCTGTTGGAAGATTCCTGCGGAAAAGCCATCGCCGGCGGCTTCTACGAATACGAGTTACATCGCGTTGCTAATCCCGACGTGTATCTCGTTGAAAAAGTTTTGCGCAAAAGGGGGGATAAGGTTTATGTAAAGTGGTTAGGATTTGATAATTCACACAATTCATGAATACACAAGAATAATGTATTGTAAAAATTTATTACAATATAAAAACATATTATACATACAAATGAGTCATTTATTTTCATACATATCTAAATGTATTTACAATTGTATTTTACAATGGTATTTTATAATGCCCCCATGGCAGCGTCTCGGTAGAACCGGGTATAATGTATCGTTTATCATTGTACGGACTTAGAGCTTTTTTCGTTTCGGACACGGTGTATACCTCGTGTTGTTTGGATCTTATGCAAGTCTGCTGTCGCGTCATTTCAATTTCGTCGCGCAGACACCGCGTGTAATCGTCAAACGTTATCGACCTGGCTACGACGTTACTCTTAACACCTTTAGCTTTTTTCGTATCTTTCTTACCGTCATTATCGTCGGTCATTATCGCACCGTTATTTTCGTCTTTCATTAAGCCCGGAACTTTTTTATTGGCGAGTGGGATACCGTACGCATTATCGACCGCGTAATCGCTAGTGTCAAATCTAATAATGTGGCGCTTCATGGTGTCATACACATCGTCCCACTCGATGTGATAAATGAGACTGTCAGTATCGGTGTACGTGACTTTACACTTGTCGCGATACAACGGTAACATGTACTCGTGATGAAATTCGTATAAACATGTCTTGGATATATCGAGGATGCACATACCCACGTAGATTGGTTTGTCGAACTTCACCTCGAGTTTTCGCATTTCTATTGCTACTAAATTCTCCGAAAAGACGCTTCGGCTATGAAAATTTGGTTTCGCGATCAATGCCTCCGCGCCGTATTTACCCTCCCAATGAGTCACGAGTCGCACGTCAACGTGATTGCGCACATTCTCCATGGTTTTGCCAAACACAGCATTGTTCATCAATTTGTATAAATTTTTCTCGAAATCATTCTTGGCCAATGTTCTAAATTTCGTATTAAGTTCTATATAATCGCGAAGCCATGGAGATTGCGCGAATTTTAATATGCGGTGAATCTTTGCTACAGGGAGACCGTGACGAGTACACTGCTGCAGGTTGCGATAATGTATTACATAACGTTTCTTATCGTATAATGTTGCGAGGAGTTTGTCCTGCCGCTTACCGGGTGGTTTATCGCGCGTCGGACAGAATGGTAGGTCAGTGTGCGCGTCGTGAAGATGTTGCGGATACTCCAAGTCGACTTCGAGAATGTAGCCTATCGTGGAATCCACCGCAACATCCATAACATTAAAATCGGTTACGTCGTCGACCTATTGAAAATCTGCGTAAGGCAATGGTTGACACATTGCACATTGCACGTATAAGTTGTTTACGTCGAAATACATCAGATACGACGACGGTTTCGATGGATCGTACGACTGCATGTACTTGTTGTTGGCCAGCGCGTATCTGTTTGAACATTGACTCAAACCGCCGCGTATGCCGCGTTCGATAAACATGACCATGTCAATGTCGGTGAGCAGTTCGAAATTGATACGCGTATGCTTCAACATAGCATCCCACGTAAAACCTGGTAGAGTATAATAATACGCCGGATCGAGTCCATAACTCGCGACGCAGCTATCGCGAAAATTTTCAAAGATATCGGCTAACAGCAAGACATCGGTTTTGAGATATAAATCGCTGTAGTCACCGAGCGTTCGAATGGAGAACCGCTGCCAGACGTTGACGGCGTGCGCGTAATCGCTCTCGGATACGGTGTCACCTGTCAATGAACTATAAAACGAGTCGCGCGGTGGTAAACACGAGTCCTCCAACTTTTCGACGCAGTCAATGTACTCATACGGAAATACGCCTTTTCGTGTCAGCAAATCAAAATTTTCTGCGGATATTTTACAAAATTCGCGTTGCAATATTCGCAGTTTATCCTTGCTTAGATAAGATGCCAATTTGTCGAGACTAGCGGTGAGAAACTTGTACGAATCAATAAATCGCAATTTGACGCAAGTTTTCTTATCTTTATCTTCGGTACTTTTAACGTTTTTTGTAAACGAAATGTATTTCTCTTTTGTAATTGGGAGTAAATCTACATGTCCTTCGTACGCTGTTGCTATTTTCGTTATAATAAAATGCGCGTCGTAGCCAGATAAATTATGAAAAACTATGGGAATGCAGTGCGAATCTTTGTAGTTCAGATTACAGTTTGAGTGCGCGGGACCTCTGTACTGACCGGTCAGATGACAATGATCGCGTACTCGCACGTCGTCTGGCTCGAACGGTTTTTCGCACACGTGACAGTGCGTTGCGCTGTTAAACTTTTCCCACTCGTCTCGCGTGAAATCCACCATGGGTACATTAGTGGACAAGATTGTCTTTACGTCGTGAGCTAAACGTCTTAGCTCCTCAGCGAACCACGCGACGCAATCCTTATCGCGACGAAACCGATACATTGATAACGAGTCGTCGTAAGAGCAACGCACGTAGTATCCTATGCTAAACACGCGATGATGTTGATATGTGTACCTGGACGTTTCCGGATCCGCTTCCATCTTCTCCAGGGTACATTCAAGGTCGGCGTATACGATAAACGGAACTCGTTCCTTCCTGCCGTGATTCTTGAAAGCCAACCACTTGTCGTTATCGCTCGGTAATTTGATTGCGCAGTCGTTCATCTCCCGACAGTCGACGGTGTGGTCTTTCAATTTCTCGTTCGTGTAGAAATAGTGCAAACATCTGTAAATAATGAAATTTTTTTATATATCTTTTAAGTAAAAATTATTTTTATTATTTATTAGAATGTATACTCACCGATCGCAAAAGTATTTCCGACCATGGTGCGTGCTCAGTTGCGAGCTCACGAGGCGGGATAGGTTCTTGATCCACGCAAAATGTCCAACATTGTTGTCATGCACGTACAGCAGATTTACATGCCTGCCCATCTTTCGACCAGTAACCCGTATTGGCAAGATAGCAAGTTCCTTGTTTTTTTTCTCGATGCTGTACACGTTGATGGAGATGTCGTTGTGATCTTCAAACCGTTTAATTTGATCCAACGTCATTGGAAACTTAATGTTCGCAAGATTTAGCACCGACGTGTAATGAGGATACGACGATTGCAGATCAGCATTTCTTTGGGCTGGATGCAGAGCCGCCGTCACTGACCATGCAAAACATGCATTGTCCATTGATCGCACGTTTATCACCGCTCTCTTCATTTTAATTTCTCGCGGTATTTCCACAAAACACCCCGCGTGCAATGGATTATATTTGTTCACATTTACCGTTAAATTGAGTATACGCGACAATGCCCATCCGCTATCACGTTCCTGGAATTCCTCCAGCTTTGCTAGGGTAGGCTCGATGACGTGTCGCTTGTACCACTCGCACAAATCGGACTCACGGAAGAGTTCATAGTTTCTCGTAGCGATACTTTTATTCGCGCGTTTGTCGCCCGCAACAAATTCACCATTAAACATTGTGTTTATTTTTACATTGTCATGTCGTTGCATGACGTTCCGCACACGATCGAGTACAATGTCTCTCGCATCTTTGAGAAATTGATGAGGGCCGATGTGTTTGGAATTTATTACCACACCGGTCAGTATACGACTTTCAAAGGCCGTATCTATCTCGCGCCATCTGAGTCCTGTCTCACTCGCACTGTATCCTGCACCCACATGCACGAAACGTTGACGTACCGAGTCTTTCAGACCTTCGAGTCGTGCGATACAAGCGACCAACGACTGTTTGAGACCGATCGATGACTGTTTAAGATCGATCGATAATCGTGGCCGTTTAATTCGGCTTTGTTCTTCCAACGATTCGATAAACTCGTCGCATCGTTGCTCCCACGCGGTAAAGTCTTCCCTCGAATTTAAAAGGGTGGATTGCTCCAACAACTCTTGCTCCATGTTATTACACGATCCTCTTTCTGACACACTTTGTTGCACTCGCGACTTCCAATTCTCGACTGCTGAGCGTATCCCCCAGATTCGTCCTTCTATATTCTACTAATGATGCATCGTTTACTTTTTATCATATCTAATTTCATCTCAGCATTCGTACATTTGCGCCTTCCGAAAAATCTACGATTTGCAGTTTTACACGTGTGCGATGAAATCATTGCGAGACACGTATGTTCTTGAAAACGATATCGCGCCATTGACTTTCGGTGATTTGATCTGTATCAATGCAGCAGCCGTACATCGGCGCTATTTGCAAAATTTGCAGTTTTGCACGTGTCCGATGAAATCATCGCGAGACATGTATGTTCTTGAAAACAATAACGCTCCATTGACTTATGCGAAATTGCAAAATTTGCAGTTTTGCACGTGTTCGATAAAATCATTGCGAGACACGTCGCGACATGTTCTTGAAAACAATAACGCTTTATTTACTTATGCGAAATTGCAAGATTCGCATTTTTGTACGTATAAATGGTCTGCGAGGATTCTAGCGCGCAGTCAAGAGTTTGATACGGTTCGAGTACGTCGCAAACAGCCTCCAGTTACGATGAACACTCACGGTGCGAACTACTACGTCCCGATTCAGGATGAAACGTGCGAGAAACAGCACAATGAGTAAGTACTGCTAATTTTCGTATATACTTGTACAAAAAAACTTTTATAAACAGAATTGTATTTTTTCAGTTTTGATAAACCCCGCTACACGCCTCGTATTTTGGGAAGGAGATTTGCCTTGACATCGACAGCATATAAATTTTTGGATGTTGGAATCAACGCGGGACCTATGTCCCCTGTGGATATACTTATTGGCGATAACCGAGGCAATCGGATAATTCTGCCTCATACAACGTGGGTGACATTCATCGAAAAACGTGCAGATATTCAGCGATTCGTGCAATCACCGGCGCCATCATCGCTAGCGTTTCGAGATCTGAAACTCCCCGAGAAAAAATGATTAGATATAATCACATATGATTATATAAAATCGACATTAGATATAATTAGATATAAAAAATGGCCCGATATAATTGTATATAATTGTATATAATTATATATAACCACATATAATTATATAACCATATATGGTTATATATAATTGTATGTGGTTATATGTAATTATATACAATTATATCGGGCCATTTTTTATATCTAATTATATCTAATGTCGATTTTATATATAATCAGATGTGATTATATCTAACATAATAAATATTTTATATATATTAAAAAAGAATTTTGTTAACTTCGATTAAGGAATAAAGCATTGATAAATTTAGTGTATATTTTTTCAAAAGCTAGAATCAAAAGTGAAATGATTTACATATAACTTGGCGCTGCTTGGCGTGAGATACTGCCGTGTCTCTTGATATCATTCTTATACCATTGTTTGTCAAATTTTAAATACGAGAAATAAATCCTATCGGATGCCATCTATCGGATAATCCGAATTTAAGTTTATATATGGTTATATATAATCATATATAATCTACATGGATAAATGCTTAATTCTTATATATATACTTTATATATAAATTATATGAACTTATATATAATCATGTCAAAATGTATGTGAAACTTTTTATATAATATATATATATTCGATAGGATTCGTTTCTCGTATTTAAAATTTGACGGACAGTGGTATAAAAACGGTATCAAGAGACACGGCACTGTCTCATGTCAAGCAGTGCCAAGTTGTAATATATGGAATAAATTATTTTACTTTTGATTCTATAGCCTTTGAAAAAATATACATCTTAATTTATCAATGCTTTATTATCGAAGTTAACAGTTCTTTTCCAATATATATTGACTATATATGGTCATATATGATTATATATGATTATATATAATTATATATAATCATATAGAGACAAAATTCATATATAATTGCATTATATATAATCATATATATTTATATATAATTATATATAATTTTTTTTTCCCGGGCAAGTTTCATACGCACACATGACCTGCAATATTATTTTATAATACTGAATTATATAATATTATGTAACGAATTTTTGAATTTAATATCTATAATATATATAAAAACGATTCAAATAAATTTTTAAATTTAGGATTAAATATCTGCAGCATATATGATGACTTGCGAATCTATATCTATACAGATATAGTGCTATATCTGGTTGTACATAGGACAAGATTAGTCACATTAATATATCTGGCTATATATGACTTCATATATAGTTGTATATAATGCTATATCTAGTTATATGTAGGGTGCACTACTCATATATCATTATATATCATTATATCTGGCTTCACATACATTTATATACGATTAGATATGGTGCTATATCTGGTTGTATATAGCGCCAAATTAGTCACATTAATATATCTGGCTATATATGACTGCATATATAGTTGTATATAATGCTATATCTAGTTATATGTAGGGTGCACTACTCATATATCATTTTATCTGGCTTCACATACATTTATATACGATTAGATATGGTGCTATATCTGGTTGTACATAGGACAAGATTAGTCATATTAATATATCCGGCTATATATGACTGCATATATAGTTGTATATAATACTATATCTAGTTATATGTCGGTTGCAGTACTCACATATCAACATATCTGGCTTCACATACATTCATATACGATTAGATATGGTGCTATATCTGGTTGTATATAGCGCCAGATTAGTCATATTAATATATCTGGCAATATATGACTGCATATATAGTTGTATATAATACTATATCTAATTATATGTAGAGTGCACTACTCACATATCATTATATCTGGCTTCACATAAAATTATATACATTTATATACAAGTAGATATGGTGCTATATCTGGTTGTATATGGGACCACTGATTGCACATGTGGCCATGTATAATTAGATATGACCCCATATAAAAACATATATAATTATATATAATTATATATATACCAGATATAATTATATATGATTATATCTAATCATTTTTTCCCGGGTCGTTAAAATACGTGACGCAGATATTGTAAAATTGACATCGTGCGCCACCAGCTTGTACATGAAACCGTCAACTGTACTCTTCCTGTTCGAACTAGAACATTGCGTCGAGAATGTGTATTTTCAACTATGCCAAAATGTTCATGGCGTAAGTGAAAAATTTAAACAATTTGTAGCCATTTTACGCCAAAATTGTATCGCCGATAAATGTAATGCAGTTAGAATCTTGCGTGAATTTTATGATAAAAATTCAATTATTGATTGTGAACTGTTGGCGTATGCTGCAGATAATATTATACACGATGCATTACATGAGAAATAAATGTATATTAAAATGCATATCACTGTATCTAAAATTATCTTTCCTTCTGTCTACCGTTCCCTTGTCCACCGTCAGCGGTTTAGAATTACAGAGCGGTAACTCTCGATAAGAATGCGCGTGCCGCACTCGTCGCGCGATCATTAAACGTTTTCTCATCTGTCTCGTATAAATTATTAAATATTCTTCCTCTTATTTCCAATAAATAAATCACTTAAAATAATATAAAAATGATCTAACTGTAATGGGTGACGGGAACGCGAGAGACCGCGCGCGAGGGAGAGAAATAACGCGAACGGGGGAGAGGGATCGTGCGCGACCGAGAAGACGCGCGCGAACGGGGGACGGGGGCGCGAGAGAACATCTACGAGGGGGAGATAACGCGAGCGGGAGCGTGCCGTGTGACGTCACGCGGACCGACGCGGCCATTGCACGCGGACTCCGCGGCGCGGCGAAAACGCGAACGCGGTCGCCCCTTCCCGCGGCGCGGCGAAAACGCGAACGCGGTCGCCTCTCCCCCGCGGCGCCCGAAACGCGGTACCCCCCTTTCCCCGCGGCGCGGCGAAAACGCGAACGCGATCGCCCCTCGCCCCGCGGATTCCTCTCCCGCGGCGCCGGAAACGCGGTTCCCCCCTCCCCCTCCTCGCGGCGCCGGAAACGCGGTTACCCCCTCCCCCTCCTCGCGGCGCCCGAAAACGCGGTTCCCCCCTCCCCCTCCTCGCGGCGCCCGAAACGCGGTTCCCCCTTCCCCCTCCTCGCGGCGCCCGAAAACGCGGTTCCCCCCTCCCCCTCCTCGCGGCGCCCGAAAACGCGGTTTCCCCCTCCCCCTCCCACCGCGGCGCCAGAAAACGCGGTTCCCCCCGCGTTAACCCCCCGCCCCTCACCCCCCCTCGGAGTTCCCTAGTTGGGACGCCCATAGCTTACCTACTAACGCGCGACGGCTATACGCACATATACACGGCTTAATATATTTTTTTTGTTCCGGTAATAAAATATTTTATTTTTCACATATCAACAAATAGTTTTTGCGTCAGTAAGAAAATTTTGTTTGCTAATACAAAACATTTTTTTAGTGTAAAATGTATTTGAAACATCTCTGAAGTGTTTCCGCAATATTTCGTAGATATATTTGAGAAATACTTCATAACCTATCCGAAATGTTTTAGCATGGTCGCATTTGAAATAATTGCGGACATTGAAACATTGCCGAAATGATGTAGAAACGGTCGTGAAAAATTTCTGAAATATTAATGAAAGTTGTAATATTTCAAATGGAATTTTGCAGAAATGCCTTTGAAATATTACATGCCGAGTGGGAAATAATAGTTTTAAAATTTGACTTGGGCTCAATACAGGCCCCGGACCTAAAATCTAATAAAATCGTCTACTGCGGTCTCCTTCAAACCCTTCAACTTTTATCTAAAACACTTTTCCAATAAACCAATACTTTCTGAGATAATTGGTGGAAATAATTGGCACACAAAATAGAACCTTATTCTATATATAGAGGAAAGTCCCTGTTTGAGAATGAGCTTGTCTGATAGAATGCTAACACACGGATGAGTAGATCATACAACGGGGTAATTGAAATGAACAGATCGGCACTGAGTTTCAGGATTTATTTCTTTCACAGAGTCGTAAATCACTATATACACTATATACACTGCGTCATGTACTAATTAACTGAGCGTGAGCGGTTTATACAATAACGATGAGTACCGTGCTAAACTGATTTACTTGCGTAGAGTACAACGTGAGGCCGTTGAATCGTTCCGATTACAATCAGCAGCCACGTGGCTTTAGAAAATGAGACGTTTCACCAGATTAACCAACGAGCCACTGGATCTCAGTTTAATTAATCCGCGTAACAATCTTAATGAGGTCCATTCGCCTCAAAGATGAGGTTTATCCTTACTGAGTGCCCGACAGAATAAATGATTACGCGAGCGTTAGAATTTAGACTGCCATTGTTCACGAAAGCAAGAGAGTAACTGCCGGAATGCCGGCGATATCGGCAAGGCAAAGGCCGGAGCATGCTAGCATCACGTGCCATCGCTATTCGAAACGATCCGCACGATCGTCCAGGAGGTGCTGCCACCTCACTGGGCTTGACTACCGCACTCCTGAACAGTCCCCTATTATGAGACAGGATCCTAATATGAGATATGTTAAGCTAAAAAGCTCTATATAGGCCCCATCTGTTGATCCCACCATGAAAAAACCCCGCCATCTCATATTAGAATCCCTATCTCATAATAGGGGACTTTCCTCTATATATATATAAACTTTGCATAGTGTTTGAGATCGTGGGATTTAGTACCGAAAATCGCTTTCGGTTGCAAGCCTGTACTCGCACGCGTTTAATAAATTAGAAATTTCGCCTTAAATTAGTCGTGTTAATGTTCAATATAGCATGGATTTTCTATTATTCGCATTCCGGAAAGTTCGCTGACATTCGCTCGTCAACAACAAAGTCAAGCAACCGCGCTTACACAAAGACAAAATTCATGCTATAAACATTGCGATCGAAAACAAGCAACGATCTCGTCGGATCGTCAAACGAAACTTTACCGTGAGCACGATGACGCAGGCCGCCGATGGCCAATCACCCTCCCGAAATTCGAGCTCCGCGCATGTCAAGCGCGAACGTTTCCGCGAGCGGCCCTTGGCCACCAATCACGCACTGAGTCCTCGAATATCTTTCAATGTTTTTAAAACGCGATGAATTTATTGGTAATTAGCCCGGAGAGAGGTAATAAAAGATCGCCGCTGCGCCGAGGAAGCTCTCTCGCTCGCAGTTCACCCGCAAGTTAAAACCGCCTTTGTACACCGCCTTGAATCTCGCTATCGCGCTTCGCTAACACGCTTTGCTTCTTGCTTGCCGTATTAGCTTCTGTGCGCGCTTTCACGGCTTCTATCCTATTCTGGAAATAAACGAACACTGTACATATTGTAAATATAGACACTTTTATTTTGTAAAACACTATTCATGAACTTATTCTGTTTTGTTTGAACTGCTTTTCCTCGTGCCAGTCCTTCTCGCGCTACCTCGCGCTACCTCGCGCTACCGCGCGCTCTCGAACACATAGTGTGTGGTGATGTTCTCTTTTGCGGGTATGTATTATCGGCGGAAGCAAATTGAAAACATTTAAATATGGGGTTTATTCTCTTTGGGTGTTACTTTCATTTGAGGATTCATATTTTTAGAGTTTATACCGTCATTTTTAAGGATTAATCATTAATTGAAGGTTGACTATCACTTGAAGGACCATCATCCAAAGAAAAACCCTTAAAGTTGAGTGTTATTTCGGACCGCCAATTGAAGGTTAACCTTCAAATGATGGTTAACCTTTAATTGGCGTCCGAAATTACACCCAACTTTAAGGGTTCTTCTTTGGTGTTTTTTTTACGGTTAACACCAAAAATTGAGTGTATTTTTCCATAAGGGCATAGCGGAGGCGGCCCCAGAAATTTACACATTTGACAGCGGTTTACAGCCCTCATCTGCAGATAAATCAACGTCACAGCCTTACATGCTGTTGATAGAGCAAATGCGTTTGCAAAGAGAAGAACAGACGCGCTTGCAAAAGGAATAAATGGCACAGCAGCAGGGGCTGTTGCAGCAATTAGCCCAGCAACAAGTCATGATGCAGCAGATGTTTATGGCGATGAATATGAGCGGGAGACCTTTACAAACTCAAGATGTACTCTCTTCTGCCGAATTCGATATCCAAAATGGTCGAAATTCTAATACGCAACATGCTGCAGAGCCTTCGGTGGCAGCCATTGGCCACTCAGTCAAGTTCTTGTCTTTGGCAATTCCCTCTTTTGGTGGTACGGAAGAAGAGGATGTATCTCTGTGGTTGGAAAAAATTGAAGCCATTGCCGCGAATTACAACTTATCACCAGTGACCATGCAGGTTGTCTGCGGCCACGATCAAATTAAATAAGGCAGCGCGCCGATGGTTCGATCCATGTACAGGGGACGTCAATGGCTCCTGAGAGGCCTTCAAGGAGGCCATCGTCAGAAGATTTAAAAGAAGAGTCTTATTTAATGTGGTGATGCAAAAAATCAACAATCGTACATGGAACTTTTCTGCAGAATCATTCCAAGACTACGCAATGGATAAACTGGCGTTAATACAACCACTTAGATTGCGAGACATCATCCATTTGCTGATAAGTGGAATTACGAATTTTTTCATGAAATCAGCAGCAGCCACAATCCGCACCGATTCAGTGGATTACTTCTCAGAAGAGATGCATCACCTAACCTCGGTTTGTAGTGTTCCTAAAAATGTCAAATTTGATAAGCTCAAAGAATCTTCTGTCAAACCTGTCAAACCAAAGGATATGAATGATGCCGAGGGAAGCAGCAGTTCACAGAAACAGGAAATTTTCTGCGTATATTGCCGTAATAGAGGTCATCTTCGGGATGATTGTATTAAACTAAAGAAGAAGGAGCAAGCGAAGATCTCGACGTCTCCGACGACCCCACCGGCGGTTGCTACAGGGATAGCGAGAGCGACATCTACGGAATCCCTAAGCGATAACAGCGGTACGACAATTGTCACTGACGATACAGTCATTAATGTTGTACAAATTAATAATACTAAATGTGAATTAGTTGCGTTAATCGATACAGGCAGTCCGCCCAGCAAACACAGAAATATAACGATTATATTGCCACTATATAACAAAATGTAACAGATAATATAACGTATTTGTTACATGTAAGTTGTACGTTAGTGGTAATTTCCCACTCATGGATTATTGCAGTTATACAATATAAATATAACGATAAATATAACATTTATATAGCAGTAATATAATTTAAAGCATTATTGTAATATAACTGCAGTGTAACTGTTATCGTACATTTTACTGTATATTAATTAATTTATAATTTGCCTTATGTACATACTAATTCCAGAAAAGGTCTTTAAATTAATTCTAAGCGAAAACAAACTGTTTTATTTGCTTTTGCTTGAAATTAATTTAAAAACTTTTTCTGGAATTAGTATGTGCAAAAGACATACATGTTTTAGCGTAGGAAAGGGACAAATATAAATATTGAATAATCATTTTATTAGATATATTTTGCACTCAAAACATGTAGAAAATATATATCATATTTTTCTATATATATTATATTAATATAAATAACATTTTTCTTATTTTGTTAATGAACATTTTAAACAGCTTTTTATCACAATACATATTGATCCAGTCAAAGATCATTCAAGGATTCCTGTCACATATGAAATCTTTGGTATATATCGCATATATTCCATATTCCAAAATCTAAATCTCATATTGGCTGGTGGCTTCCACATTCTAGTTATGCATGTGGTAAATATTGTTGCGGCACTGCGCCTTTGCGCTGAGACACCCGTTGCTTCGCTCGCGAGTAGCTTCAAGCCGAAGCGCGTTCCCTGACGACGGGATGTATTGATCGGCGAATCAATTACTGTCAACTGTCAGATTTTGTCTTGAGCTGCTGGACTGTTCGGACGTGTGTCCGCGCTCTTCTGTATCGAGATAATAATAAACGTTGAGATTGTTTGTTTCCTTATAACCGCGGTGTTTCTCTTATTCCCGGGAGCTTCGGGAGTGCGAGTGCGTGAGTGCGAGTGTGTGTTAGTGCGACGCGGCGAGCGCAACATTTTGGGGGCTCGTCCGGGATCGGACGAACGTTGACGACCGTGATGAGCGGCGAAGAAACGGGCGGAATAGCCACAACGGCGGCCCCTTCGAGGAAGAGGACTCGGGCCGCGACTCCTGCAGCGAGTGCTTCGCAGCCCACGTCGCAGGCGGAGACTCTCCAGGCGGTTCTCCTGGAGATGCGGGCGATGCGAGAGGAGCAGGAGCAGAGGGAGGCGATACACGCGGCGGAGCTGCTGCGTCGAGACGAGGAGCTACTCCAGCTTCGACGAGAAATCCATATAAGTTCTTCCAATAATAGAGCTCGCGGATCGGGAACGGCGGTTTTGGACGCGGATGTAGATAGGGAAGGTGAAGTCCGCGAATTGTCAGGCACATTTTCCGGAGAATTAGGGTATAAACTAAAGCCCGATACCTTCGACGGTAGTGTTCCGTTGCGAGAATTCCTTGCGCAGTTCGAGTTGATTTCACTCGCGAATAGGTGGGATGATTTTTCGAAGTCCGCCTCGAATCTGACCTCGGATAACGGAATTAGGAAGTCTGAGTTATGGGGAGCTAAAATCAAAGCTCGAATTCCGTTTTGGCGAAGAACATTTTGCACAGGCTTATTACACAGTTCACGAATCGTAAACAAAAGTTTGGGGAAGACCTTATTTCGCTGGGCGCGGACATAGAGCGTTTATCACGACTGGCGTACCCCGAGTGCTCCCATGAAGTGCGGGATAACATCGCGTGTGCGCAGTTTGTCGCGGCCTTAACGAATGGTTTTTATTAAGCGCACGTTACAGCTGGAAAATATTTCAACGTTGAAAGCATCCGTTCAAAGGGCAATGGCTGTTAAAATAATTCAAGAGGGAAGTTTTTCAGGGGAAAAAGATAAGCGGGATGAAAGGTTTAGATTTCGCGCAGAGAAGGAATTTCGCGAGGACAAATTAGAAAGGAATAGTAAATTTGACTTAAACAGGGGGGGAAAGACGAAGGTAATGCAGCGGTAAACGGGAAGTCGCAGGCCCGCTCTGATGGAAGAATAGAAAAAAAAGATAAAGAGTGCTGGCAATGTGGGGCGAAGGGGCATTATCGTTTGGAGTGCCCGGCTAATTATGCCGAGCAGAAGGGAAATTAGGGATGGTCGAACTTTCCGGGGGGGGGGGGTGGTTTCGACCAAGGTGAAAAAGACCCTGGCACATTCCGTTAAAATGAGAAGAATTTATAAAGAAAAAGGTTCTTTTGTTGTTCGTGGAAATTTGAACGGAAAAGCTTGCTCTTTTAAGCTAGATACGGGCTCTGATGTGTCGATCGTCAATTCTGAATTGGTGGTAAAAGAAAAATGTATCCCGTTAGTAGACGTTGGTTTTGAATATCCTACGGGAGAGAAGGTCTCAATAAAATTTAAATCTTTAGTTCGGGTAGAATTAGGGAAGTATTCTTTTGAGATGCCTATGTTTGTGGCTGAAATCGCTGAGGATTGCATCTTGGGAGCGGATTTCTTTGCGCGAACAGGGATGGACAGAACTCTTGAATCTTTCTTCCAGGAATTTTTGCAGGAAGGGAAGCAGGAAAATTCTTTTTGTCGTCGAATTAGTTATAAAACGGAAGAAGTTCCGGAAAATCTTAAAGATTTCTTTGAGCGGAATTGTCAGGAACTGAATGCATCACAGAGAGCTGTTTTCGCAGATCTTCTTAGGGAGTTTCAGGATGTGTTCTCCGATCAGATCGTAGCTGGAAATTGTGACGTACTTCAACATAAAATTAAATTACGAGATTCACGTCCAATTAAACAAACTCCGAGGAGAATTCCTATTCGTATGCGTGCAGAAGTTAAAGAGATTATTAGAGAAATGAAGAATCAGGGAGTTATTGAAAAATCTTTTAGTCCTTGGGTTTCGCCAGCAGTCTTGGTAAGGAAAAAAGACGGCTCATTGAGATTTTGTGTAGATTATCGGAAAGTAAATGATGTAATTGAGAAAGATTCTTTTCCAATGCCCAGGATAGATGATCTTCTCGATCAATTGTCAGGGAATACTTGGTTTTCGACATTGGATTTGAAAAGTGGCTATTGGCAACTGAAAATCCGTCCAGAAGATAGGGAGATAACTGCTTTTTCGATAGGAAATGGACTTTGGCAATTTACTGTCATGCCTTTTGGGTTGTGTAATGCACCGGCAACTTTCGAACGTCTTATGGAACGAGTTCTCCAACAATTGATATTGAGAATTTGTCTAGTCTATTTAGATGATGTAATTGTTTTTGGCAAAACTTTCGAAGAGATGGTACAAAATTTGAGAAAGATTTTCCTTAGATTTCGGGCGGCCAATTTAAAGATTAATCCGACGAAGTGTAATTTGTTTAGGAGGCAGGTGAAATATTTAGGTCATGTTGTTTCAGCTGAGGGAGTTTCTACTGACCCAGAAAAGACTGCTGCAGTAGTAGAATGGCCTGTTCCTCAAAACAAAAAGCAGATTCGAAGTTTCTTGGGATTCTGCTCTTATTATCGTAAATTTGTTAGGGGCTTCTCTTTAATCGCGAAACCGATGCCTTAACTGAGAACCTATCGAAATTTGTTTGGACGGAACAATGTCAAGAGACGTTTGCCAAATTGAAGCAGGCAATAACGACAAGTCCTTTACTCTCTTTTCCAAGGGCAGATGGGAAGATTATCTTGGATACAGATGCTTCTGGACATGGGATTGGAGCAGTTTATCTCAGGAGCAGGAAGGGACTGAGAAAGTCATCGCTTATTTCAGTCGCGTCTTGAGTAAAACTGAAAGAAAATATTGTGTGACGCGTAGGGAGTTGTTAGCAGTGGTGGAGTCAATTAAACATTTTTCAGACGGATCATGCTTCGCTTAAATGGCTAATGTCTTTCAGAGAGTTGGAGGGACAGTTGGTACGTTGGTCAGAAAGACTACAACAATATGACTTTGAAATCAGTCATCGGAAGGGACAGTTACATGGAAATGCCGATGGGCTTTCCAGACGCCCTTGTGCTGAAGAGAATTGCAAATATTGTTCTAGAGTAGAATTGCAAAATAGTTTAAAAGAAAATGGATTAATAGCTCGTATAACTTTTAAAGAAGATTTATCAGAGGAGTGGCGAAGAAAACAATTAGAAGATCAAGTTATTTCAGTTTTTCTCCGAGGAAAAGAAAATGATACTCGTCCTTCTTGAGAGGAGATTGCTGCTAAGGGAACGCCCTCGAGGGTTTATTGGCTTCATTGGGATGCTTTGTTTGTTCAAAACGGAGTCTTACATAAGAAATGGGAAGCTCCAAATTTGAAATCTAATTTTTACAAATAATTGTTCCCCAAGGAAATGTTAGACAGATTTTGAAAAAGGCTCATGACACACCTTCTGAGGTCATTTTGGGATAAATAAAACTTTGGAAAAGATTCGTAAACGTTTCTATTGGGCAACTTGTAAGAGCGACGTCGAAAACTGGTTAGGTCTTGTAAAATTTGTGTGGCAAAAAAGGGTCCTTCAGATAAAGGAAAATCTCCTTTACAAATTTTTAATGTTGGGGCTCCTTTTGAGAGATTACAGATGGACGTTCTTGGCCCCTTCTTCTTCTTCCCTTCTCCCCTTGGTCCTTCTTCTTCTTCCGGGAATAGATATCTTCTTGTTGTTGTTGATTGTTTTTCCAAATGGGTGGAAGCTTTTCCTTTAAAAAATGTCAGAGCCACTACAGTAGCGGAAGTATTTGTTAATCAAGTGGTATCAAGGTATGGGGTTCCTCTGGAACTACATACGGATCAGGGAAAAAATTTTGAGTCTCGGTTATTACAGGAATTGTCATGGTTGCTAGGGATCAAGAAAACTAGGACCACTGCTCTTCATCCGCAATCTGATGGTCAGGTAGAACGACAGCATCAGACGATTTTACAATATTTGTCAAAGTTTGTTGAGGAAAATCAGAAGGACTGGGATCGATGGATTCCAATGTTTCTTCTAGCTTACAGATCTTCGAAACATGAGACTACTAATGTGACTCGCGCAGAGTTATATTTCGGACGAGATTTGAATCTTCCATTGGATTTACTACAAGGTTCTCCACCAAATTTTGGTTATTCTGATACTGTTGACGAACATGTTCAAAATTTACGAGGAAAACTAGATGAAATTCATCAAGATGTGAGAGAGCGAATGAAATTAAAGTCGGACAAGATAAAAGGGCGATATGATAAAAAAGCTAGACATTTATTCTTTGAACAGGGACAAAAGGTTTGGTTATTTAATCCGTGCAGAAAGAAAGGAAAAACTCCGAAATTACAGAACAATTGGGAAGGTCCTTATGAAGTAGTTAAGAAATTAAGTGATGTGGTATATTGTATTCGACGTTCAAATAGGCATAGAAATAAAATTGTTCACTTAGATAGATTGGCGTCCTATTTCGAAAGGCGGTTATAGGGAAAAGTATACATTAGAGTCCCAAAGTTTATTTTAAAAAAAAACTGTTTAATGTTAAATTTTCTTTTAATAAGCGGTTACTGTTCCAGATTATTTTTTCTGTTATAGAATGAAAAATCTTTTTTTGGAGAGGAGAACGTGAAGGAGGATTTGACAAGGAAAGAAATTAAAGTTTATAGAAGACTGTCTCGCCCACGGTTTTCGAGCCGTGGTTTCCCGTGGGACGAAGGGCGAATGCCGAGACAAGGATTTGGGGAGTTTAAATGACGTTGGGTCCACGGTAGTTCCCTCCCCCCCCCCTATCCGAAGACTTCAAGAAGAAGTCAACTTCTGAAGAGAGTGAGCAGCGGCGAAGAGAGAAGAGAGCCACGGAGTCCTCGTCGTATAGCGTCGCGCAGCTTGGTAACCTGGACAGCAGTCCAGGGTAGAGCAAGAAAATGCGAAAGGATAAATCGGCATGAACCGTAGGACCAAGGCCTCAACTCCTTGGTTGTCGGGACGACAACCTAGAAAGGAGGGAGGGCAGTGTTGCGGCACTGCGCCTTCGCGCTGAGACACCCGTTGCTTCGCTTCCGAGTAGCTTCAAGCCGAAGCGCGTTCCCTGACGACGGGATGTATTGATCGGCGAATCAATTACTGTCAACTGTCAGATTTTGTCTTGAGTTGCTGGACTGTTCGGACGTGTGTCCGCGCTCTTCTGTATCGAGATAATAATAAACGTTGAGATTGTTTGTTTCCTTATAACCGCGGTATTTCTCTAATTCCCGCGAGCTTCGGGAGTGCGAGTGCGTGAGTGCGAGTGTGTGTTAGTGTGATGCGGCGAGCGCAACAATATTTTTCTACTCATTTTTGTGCTTATCCATAATTTCATGGAAATTTGTAGAGATTCTATGTCGATATAAATAATACAATAACTTTTGCTTATTATATTTTTCACGAGAGACAGAATATTTGTTCGTAATGTACCTCACATTCACATTCTAATGTGAGCTGTGTCATTCCTAATGTGCATTCACTTGCGTCTTTTCATTAATTTTGACAATAAATCAAAATCTTTTTGTTACATTTCAATTTAAACAGATCTACTGTTGTTGTATAATTAAATATAGGCTGTAATTGCACATATGTATATATTATCAAAAAAGGTAAAAAAAAAGGCGCCAAGTACACGCAATATATTTTGAAAATTCAAAAATCCAACCTAAGTGGTAGCTTTATTTCTTCTTTACAAAATTATATTACCTAACTTAACTCAAGTAACATGTATTTCAAAAAAAGATGTAAAATCTTTAATTTCTCCTTCACAAAATTATATTACCTAACTTAACTCAAGTGACATGTATTTCAAAAAAAGATATGAAATCTTTAAATTAAATTGCGCCAATTGCAAAGAGAATATGTATATTGCTTTAAAAGATAATTGTTGTGCAACTACTTTAAAAAAATAAAACCCAAGTGGTATCTTTGTGTTCCTATTCAAGGGTCTTCCTATTCCAACCCAAGTGGTAATAGCTTCTTAATTCTCTTTAACAAATTTTTAATATTACAAAGAATCATTTTAATTACAAAGAATTAAAGAAGTAACAGTACAAAATAAAAATATTTAATTAAAACAAAATAAATAAATTTTTTTGTAAAAAAACTTGGCGGTGTTTTTTTACTCCTGTCGCATTCTTCCCTAAATTATGTTTATTGTTTTTTTATTCAATCAAAAATCTTAGTACTAATGTTTAAATTTCAAAATCTAGCAGCGCCAAGTTTTTTTACAAGAAAAATTTATTTATTTTGTTTTAATTAAATATTTTTGAAAAAGGTAATTTTGTACTAATATCACCCATTTTGTAGTGTTAATAAGCAAAGATCTGCAAAAAATTTTTATTTTTTATTTTTTAATTATTCACGAAATTAGCAATAATAACAAATTAAATTTTTATTGAATTAGCAAATTAGTAATTAGTTACAAAAAATTACTATTTACATAAAAATTAATAATATTTAAGTAAAAGTAAATTATACACTTCTCACAAAAATTAAAAGAACACTAAATATACTTTAAAAATAGACAAAATTCAAGCAGCTGTAACTTTGTTAAAAATGAACGAAATTTAAATTTAAAACTTAAAACCTCTACTTTCGAAAGGTTATTATTATTTTTTAGTTTCTGTGAGTTTGGTAACTTTTGCATATAGAAAACTACGAGCTGGACAAAATAGAAAATTTTTCTCTCACTTTGTGGGCCTGTCACGTGCACAAAAAAATGCGAAAATTTTCGACTTTCTAATGTGAAAGCTTGAAGTTTTCCTTGCAAAATCTTTTTTTAAAAATGTTTCTACGATTTTTTGTTACTGAGTTATTGTGGACTGAATAATAAATGAGGATTTTGACTTTGATTGCTCATAACTCTTAAAAAAATCATTGTATCGCAATTCAAAAAACAGATTCTTAAAGCTGAAACTTTGGTTTATTGAACGGTATAATTGCCAATTTTTTTAAAATAACACGTAGACATGATACAAATGGATGAAAATAATGTAAAAATTAGTGATTTTTCCCTTTTTCATTTTGACCCAGAAAACAATTGTGCAGGACAATAAAACAAAACGTATTGTGAGTCGTAGAATCCGAAAATGACCATAAAAATTATGTCTATAGCGGAGAAAACATGGAAAACGAGGGAAAATGCGGAAAGACATGAAATCGTTTAAACTCCCAGACGTAATTTTTTTATGTTTTTTAATGCAGGGTACTTAAAAGTACAAAAAAACATAAAGAATAAATTTGTGTTGTTGTTCTGCACAATTGTTTTCTGGGTCAAAATGGAAAAGAGAAAAATCGCTAATTCATACATTATTTTTGTTATGTATGTGGGTTCTTAACAACTGATGTAGCTTAAATGATATAGTTTATTTAAGTATAATGAGACTTGATACGCTCTGCTTGACGACTACCGGACGACTGACTCGATCTCCCGCTCCTGCTTACATATACCTTCGTGTCGCTATATGTTTCGAGGGATTGTACCGGAATATACACTGTCGCCAATACATCACAACTTCCTCCCCGTTCAATTAACGCTACTACATAGATTTCTTTAAACGTTCAAATCTTCGCAATACAGTGCTTGGTTGATTAACTATCGTTTTCCTTACAGCGGTCAGGTTATCGTTGTTTTTAAAATGAATTATCTGATCGACATGTCGTTTCCAAATTCTCCCAGGTGCGACCTCGACTTTAAACGTTACCGGTGACAACTTCTTTATTATTGTACCTTGACTACGTTTATTTCCACGTACACTAAAATCATCTATCATCACCGTGTCGCCAATTTAAAAATCAACATTTCGATTACCTTTCCTACTCGCTACCTGTGCCAACTGTTTTACCATTACATTGTCGTTTACATCTGGCTTTAATAAGTCAAATCTTGTTCTTAATTCTCGCTTGTACACCGCATAAATGCAGGCATTCTACCTTTCGTGCAGTGTTCAGTCGATCTATAATCAAACAAGAAAAGGTTTACCGCGTAATCAAGTGATTTACCACTTTTGATAATTTTATCAACTTTATCCTTGAACGTTTCAACGAAATTTTCCGCCGCCCCATTTGTCGCTGGGTGATGCGGTGCTGTAAAGCTATGTTTAATACCGTTATTTTTACAAAACTTTTGAAACTCTAAACTTGTATTGAGTACCGTTATCTGTAACTAAATGTCTCGGTAAACCAAAACGAACTAAAACTTTCTTGAACTCTTCGATTACTCTTGGCACCTGAGTACATTTATGCATGTTAATAATTTCGGGCCACTTGGAATGAGCATCGATAATCAACATGAACATGTGACCATAAAACGGACCTAGAAAATCTGAATGGATTCTGCTCCAATATCTATCAGAATACGTGGTGTTCCGTTAACACCACCCGTGTTAACGGAACACCCGGAGGTTTTTTCCGTTCCTGCACGCACACTTTACATGCTGCCGATACATTCTCGATATCACTATCTATATTCGGCCACTATACGTAAGACCTCGCCAACATTTTCATTTTTACTATGCCAAAGTGTGATGCATGTAGTTCTCGTAAAACACTTTCTCGCACTGATTCTGGAACCACTATTTATAGTCATTTATGCCTTCCAATACTCAAAATAGCTGCTATTATATTTTCCAAACTTTTTTTGTTAATAACTTTTTAACGAATAACGAGCGACGGCTAAAACCTTCTGAAGGTCACTCGGGGTCATGACCTTCACAACATATATCGAGGTCATTGAAATCGGAGAGCAGGCCCCTTTTATGCATAAATATTTGTATTTATTATTTTTATCCTTTCTCAGCTTGTATCTCCGAAACTATTTGAGTCCGGCCCTTATATATATATTATATATATATATATATATATATAATAACTCGGGAAGGCATCTTCAACAACATATTTAAAAATAAAGCAAATCGGAGAGGAGCTGGCCCCTTTTATGCATAAATACCCATTTTTCTGCAATAAAATTAATAAGAGTAGGGGAGACCGGGGCTAAACCGCCAACGGGGTTGAACCGCCAAATCAAATATCTCGGAACCTGTATATTGTGCGAACTCGCTATTAACATTGTAAACGCTGCTTATGGTACCCATGTGACCAACGGAGTTTCGGCAGGTTACCTGCCGTGTTATGATTTTTACGAGGGCAAACGTGTTTTCGGAAGGTGAAAGTGAAATTTTCTGCGCGTGGAAATATTGTAATATCTGCAATAATGTTTGCTCTCCAAATCTCGAGGTACGTGATTATAAAGAGTAATGCATGCTGAACACGAATTCAGTGTAGTTTTTTCATTATCGTTGATGTCTAATATTTCGTGGGCGATCAAACCTGAAACTTATGTTTGGGGCTTATCCGCCAGTAAGCACCCGGGGCTGGTCCGCCAGTCTCGTCACTGTGGCGCGCCGGGCGCACGACTTCAGCTCACGGCGATTTCAGGTTAGGTTTCCCTCGAGCGTGATTCTGTCTTCCCTTGCACGTGCGTCAGTTTGTGTAGGAGGGAAATGGTACGCACGTATCGTCGCAAAACGGGTGTTTTGGCCGACCAAAAAGATGGCGGACCGTTGTTTTCGAGATCGCTCACGCTCACGGCACGTCGGCGAGGTACGGCGAGGCACGGCACGGCTCTGAGATCCCGCGATTTCCGCGCGAGAGTTGACATGCCGCGCGCGCTGTAGATCGTCCTGACTCCCGGCCGCGGTAAATCGTCGTTGTTGGTCGTTGTGTCAGTGACAGTCGCGCGTGCGACCGCATCGTCCAGCGTTCGCCGCATCGTCTCGGCGTCATTGTCGCCGCCGTTGTAGTGGTGGTGGTGTCGGTGGTGGTCATCGTCGTCGTCGTCGTCGTCGTCGTCGTCGTCGTCGTCGTCGTCGTGGTGGTCATCGTCGTCGTGGTGGTCGTGGCCGTTGTCGTCGTGGTGGTCGTGGCCGTCGTCGTTGTGGTGGTCGTGGCCGTCGTCGTCGTGGTGGTCATGGCCGTCGTCGTCGTCGTCGTCGGCGCGTCGAGGAATCGGCGCGAGGACGCCGCCCTATTGAAAAATCTCACATGAAAACTCATGTGGTAATATAGGTGGCAATTCATGTGAGAACTAATGTGAGAACTCATGTGAAAACTTATGTGAACACTCGTACCAAAACATCACATGTGGTCTCACATGAATTCTCATGTGAGATCTCATATAGCAAAAGAATTTAAATTGATATATGAAAAATCAATACAAAAGTTCTTTCAATGATTATAATATTGCGTTGTAAATCATAAAGAAATGCGTAAACGATAGTAGCAATAAATATTTTTGAATTTTTAAATTACAAAGAATATGTAGAAAATAAATAATTGCAGAAAGAAATATTTTATATAAGTATATCTTCTGAAGTAAAGACAATGTTTTTAATTCAATAAAAAAAATTTTATTTTCCGAAATAAATTTTTCTAAATGTTATACATAATACTATACATAGTTTTTATTAATTATTTGGTATTTTTTTAATACAAACGTAAAAAAGTTATAGTAAAAATAGGAAAAATGAAAAAGTAAATATTAATGTTATATACATATCGGAAGTCTAATCTAGTAATTATAAGAATTCGGCAATACAGCTATATAACAATCATTTTCTATTTTTATGAAAACGCAAATACGTTCAATTTGATCAGTTTCTACCGCTATATATTTCATTTCCTATACTACGGATCAAATTAATAGAATTGCACACGGGAGTTGACGTATTAACAACATTACAAAGGGTTAATTCTTTTTTATGTTTTTGATCAACTGTAAAATAAATTATTTTAATAAAAGTATCATCTGATAACAGTGCGAAACTATTATCAGAACGCGTATTTTTCTTTTGTGAAGACGTAAAGAGACAACCGTCTTTTACAGCTTTTTGATAAATTAGTGTACATTTTACAGACAAACCATACTTTACTGCAACTTTCTTATCTATAAGTACTCCGTCTCCAAAATAAGTTACTGATGATAATTTCAAACTTTTTCTAATCCTTTTAACAGAAATTTCTTGACAATAGTTTAGTACTACGGGTGAAGCATGCGGGTATATATAATGACGTAAAGTATGAACACTATGTTGCATATTAATGTATCGAACAATTTGCAAATTTACACCGTTTGCGCAATGAATAGCCTGGAGTACTTCGTGATTGGCTGATTCAAAGGGGAAAGAGGAATGAGCCCAAAGAGGCCCCCAATTCATTACACTTTCCGCAATATGAAGTAGTTGGTGAACGTTGTATGTCATCGCCTTTTTTGAAAAGAACTGTTCTGTTTGAAAAACGAATTTATGTAAATCCTTGTCGGCTTCGTTTAATTCATCGAAACTTATATCACATTTCAGTAATATGTAGAGGCTATTAACAAATAAAGTCCAATACTCAACCATTTTTTTATTTAAAACTAATTTAAATAGAGGTAGGCTGTAGTACAGTATGAAATTTTCCCATTCCTTTGCTTTCCAATCACGTATGTCTTCAAAAGATCTAGTTAAACGTCCTAATTGGTGAGGGACTTTTATTTCTAAGAGTAATTTGTTCAGTTTATCTACTGTTGATGTTGGTATACAGTTGAGGAAATTAATTGTTATTTGCTTTCCAACACCAGCGAGACAACAATGCATGTAATCAGGCACAATTCCATGTACGATATCGAAATGAGGTAAATTTATGAGAGGTGTCACATACTGTACTCCATAAACATCTTCTACGGGATTATTTTCATCAGTAAGTCTCTTCATAAACTCAATCATATTTGTTTTAGTTCTTTGTTGTGGAGAAAACTCAAGAATGGGATATCTCATACTGCCTTCATACCACTCGCCGTTATGTAAGCACCAACTACAACCGTATTTACCGTTAAATAATTTTATTCCTTGAACAGGTGCTCGCGCTTGTGAGTCAACGCAACAAGTCAGAGTATATACTTTGATTAAACACATCTCATTGTTAATAGTGCATTTAAACCCCTTTGTCGACAATCGAATCATGGTTTCGGTAAATGGTTGTAAAAATGATGTCATTTCTGGTTTGTTTTTACCAAACCACATGCCACATGTAATTATTCTTTTCATTCTTACTTGAATAGGAAGTTCATTTACTTGTAAGTATATGGGCCAAATAGAATATCGTGAACTCTCAAACCGTGGTGCACCATCAGTGTTGAAAATTGTTGTAGCGTAGCTGTATCTTTCGTTTGCAGGTAAATTTCTTATAAATGTTCTATAACATTTACCATCAAAAATATCTCTTATTTTTCCATTAAATAATCTTTCCTTTACAATATGATCATAATATTTTTCATTTTCTTCTATTAAAAGTTTGATATTTTCCGTCGGATCAATAATTATAAAAATATTTGAGGACGGTGGATTATTCAGATCAATTATCTCAGAGCACACGCTGCAAGTAATAAAGGATTTAAAATCTTGTATTCTTCCTACATAAGTACAGCACTTCGGACAAATTCCATGAAACTCTGATCGACTTTTTGGATTCAGAATATTGTCCAGTATCCAACGTGTATCGGGTAATATTGGACGAGGAAACATTATGTTAATAAGTCGGAATAGATCAGAAATTTCACTTAAAGATGACTTATACTTTAAGGCGTGTTCAACAATCATTAAAAATAATTCACCTGGTGATTTATTCGGAGAAATGTCAATACAATCTTGAAAATCTTTATTTAACACCAGATCTTGCAAATTACGTGATTGATTAACATTTTTTTCACTACTCTCATCTCTTAAATCATTTATTAAATCTGTATCCAATTCCATGAATTCATTTCTCGTACAGTGAATCTAGAATAATATTTCTTAATTTTACCATATATATGTACATGTATATACATATATGTATATTAATATTAATAAAATTATTGTTAGAAATTTATTGATATACTAAATATTATATATTTGCTAAACATAACAATTTTATTCTACATAGAAATATTCAGAAGCTTTCCTAATGAAAAATCTCTTATAAGAACTCATACGATCTCTCTTACTATCTAAGATGCTATCTTAATAAAAAAAATATTATGTTCTTATATATGAAATATTGCGCACCTCGTCTTTATCTGTGGTATCAGTTTCCTTAAAAAATGCCTCTTCAATACGATTAACCACTTCTGTATTGTTGTTTTCTCTAATAATGTCGAGTATGTTTTCGTCAACATGTTCAGTTTCCATATTTTCGTTTATCTTTAGAGTAATGTTTTCGTTGGTATTTCTATTGTCTGAAGAATCGATTTCCTGAAATATTATATTATGAAGAAATATTGTATTTAATAAGAGAAATATCTAATACATTTTGGCGACTTATGCAAATAATGCTATAAAAATAAAATGTTTACTAAAAAAAAATCGTATAACAAAACCATTCACAGCAAAAAAGAATCAAATACAATGACAAATTATAAAAAAGTTTTAAGTTTTTCAGAGTTGCTCCTACTTTTTCATAATTTGTCATTACAAATTTTTCCACTAATGATAAAAGTCTTAAATTGTTGATATAATTATACATCAATTTTTTTAGAATTATGTGATGTTTTTTACAATTATGTAATTTTCGTGTAGTATTGCAGTACATTGAACAGTTTAATACAAAAAGTATAACAACTATGAGCTTAAAGTTTACATAGTTGAAACGCAACGAAAATTTTTTAAAATGTTAAATATATTCTTGATTTATCAACACATATCACATTTGGCTACACTATTTCTTAATATTAATTTAAAGTTATTTGACGAATAATTATGAAAAAAAATATGGTTCTGAAATGACAGAAGTTTTATATATAATTTTTGCTGCGATTGAATGTTGAACGTTAAAATAGTATATAAGAATCGATGCAAAACCACAATTTTTCCAGATAGTATTTATAGTGTTTCAGTACAATAGAACAGGTGAGACAAGAAATATTACAGAATAACTACTGGATATACAATATTGTGATATTAAAATCAATGCAAATACAATTTTTAATAATGTTAATCTATAGAATTTATAATATTGCAAAGTTTAAATGTTATTGGAAAAATTTGCAAATATGTGTTAAAACTGAATTACAATATTAGAATGTATTCAGCAATATAATTACTACCCTGAAAAAAATAAAAAAAATTTAATATTATCAAGAACTACACGAGTATTAAATAGGCAAAACTGATAAAATGTTACAAAATGAGGTGCTACAAAACAAATAAGTGATAAATAATAATTTTTTCCTAACGCGAGCGTGAAACGGGCCGCTTTTCGCGTTTGTTTTGAGTGAGCAAAACGATCCATTTCGCAATCGATGACGTAAGCGTTGAGAAATGGAGCCATTTCTTAACTAGTGGAGAAATGAAATTGAAAACAAACGCAAAAAGCGGCCTATTATTCACGCTCTTGTTAGGAAAAATAGTATGAACAACTCGTGGGAAGAGTGGTCGAGCCCAAATGAGTGTGATGGTCGCTTCGCTCGTGCGACCAACTTCACACTCATTCAGAATCGACCACTTTTCCCACTAGTTGTACAATATACTATTTCCTCTTAATTTTATCGTACAATCAATTGATAGATTTAAAAATATTATATCAAGTGTTAAAACTTTTGAGTGAAAACTATAAGAAATAATACTGACTTTTAACATGATGATTAATCATACATGAAAAATAAAAGTTTTTGTGAAGTAGGAGAGCTTTAACATCTACAACTCCACTTGTAAGTATAACTAGGTAAGACAAATTTAATGCAAAACTTTGGGTTATATGGTACTCTCCTTATTAGTTGTAGTCAATTTAAAATAATGAATAATAATATTTAAATAAATCTTTACATCTATTAAATTAAATCATTTCAATATGTTATACATTTTTATTGCACCCGCAATTGAAACTAGTTTATAAATATTAATTTATGAAGTCATTATTGAATGAAATTTTGCTTATAAAAATAAATTATTTAAATAATGTATATATTTACAGAATTGTAGAGGTAATAAATAAAACTTATTGTTATTATTATTATTATTGCTGTTGCTGTTGTTAGTAGTATAGTATTTTAAACTATTCTAAAGCACTTACAAATATATGTGTTGGTGTTGGAAGAGTGGAATTTAATCTTCTTAAAACCCTTGGGCTAACATCATCAATGTTACATGAATGCAAGTAATTTTTATAGCCTCGCCCGTATTTCTTTTGCTGTCCATCTACCATTTTTTTGTTATATTACTAATCTCTGCAGTAATATGTTCATGAAAAAACTGATTACTGTCTGAAATAAAATAGGAAAAATGACGTTAATTATATTTTGCTTTCTTTAAACATTAGATAGCCATGATATACGGGTAAGTACGTACCGGCTCGTAAAAACGTACCAGGTTGTAAATAGAAGGTGAACAGGATGCGTCACCACCATGACACTTCTACGGTCCCAGCGCCTTCTTCTTCTTCTTCTTCTTCAGTTTTTTCCGGCACCTGGTATCTGACGAGACACTATACGGTCAAATATCAACATCTTATGTCTCCTTAGGAGCGAGGTTAAACAAATGCGGTTAGTTGCATCAGTTAGGGTTGCCAGACTGGCGGTTTTCGACAGCCACTGCCAGCCAGTGGTGGGGATGGGATAAGAAGTGTCAGAGGGGTGGCTGCGTTGCTGAAACGTAAAGTTGGCATCTCTGCCCATCCCCACCACTCTTTAACTCATTTCTAGCGGGACGCTTTAACTCATTTCTGAACAGTCAATTCGCGGACACCAGTGCTAGTGAACGTGTTTCGTTTGAAAGAAAAATTTGTGAAGGTTACTGATGCAACCTTACGCTTTGAAGTAACCTCGCTCCTAAGGGTGCGAGCACATGGGCTTATATTTTCGCGTAACGCGTATTGCATAACCAAATCAGAAGCGTTATTCGAGAAATAAATAACATAAAACGTTACGTGATTGCCCTGCATAAAATGTCGGATTGAAAAGAATTAAAAAGTATTGATATTTTGAATACTTCTAAATTCTGCTTTCTGATGCGAAGAAAGGGATTGAAAAGTATTGGTTCGCATAAAACTTTACCGCGCTGAATGTGAGACAGCAGTGGTTGAGGCTTCGCATTGAAAAGTATTGGATCGCATTAAATTCATCCGCGTCGAATGCGACTTTTGGCATCAATGCTTCGTATTGAAAAGGATTCGGAAGTATTAGCAAATAGAGGTTCATATTCCTCTCTATGACAAAGTAGAAATAGACAAATTTTAAAATTATAATTTTTTTTATTACAATTGTTTAATTATAAATACAGCAGGTGAGAAAATGAAACTTGCTTAAAAATTAAGTAAAGCTGCTTTATAAAGCTCTACTACATGTTGTACTCTCAGGGTATTAGCTAATATATCTCACAATCAGTCTGAAGCGTCTGAAGTAATACTTAAAAAAATATTTGAAATATCACAATAAACGATGAATAGAATAAGAGTTTCTTTGGTTTATAATCTAAGTAAATTACATTGGTATGTCACGGAATTCTTTCAGACAATTCCGTGACATTGCCCAATTTCATATAAAATAATTTTCATATGAAATCAGGCAGCCTGACGATGGATATGTCACGGAATTGTCTGAAAGAATTCCGTGACATACCAATGGTCACAATCGCTTATAATGACACTACTTCGTTTAACGTTACATCACTTGGAAGAATGAAAAATGTGGATGGAAAAGAATGGAAATTATTTGATGGGACCGGTGGGTTGCTGCAATTTTCAGGTTCGTACATTTGGTTAACAGCATTCTGTGCATTAAATTGCATTGCTCTTGTTCCGGATGTCTACTTTCCCAATTTGGTAAGAAGGCTTCCATTCCTTCCTGTCGCTCTTCTTCGGAAAGGCCTTCCTGATCTTCGTTAGTAGGTTCTGTTTTATCTGGAAATTTATCGTCTTCAATCTGATCTTCATTCAGGGATTGAGCAAATCTTCACATTTCTTCGGGCATTTCATTTTCGTCATCGGATTCACGTTCTTCCTCCTGAGTTTCTCCTCGAGTCTCTCTATCACCTACAAACACAATTATAATGTAAAATAATATAAATATGGGTCACTGTATTGAAAATAATGTAGCAGTAACTTGCCTCGTGGGAGAGTTTTCATATCAGCAATTTTTTTCCGGATGTAGTCAAACGTTTTTAGTGCTTCCATATCTGCTTGAATGTCATCCATACCTCTTTCGGTCATTAACCAATACCGATAGAAGTCTGAAATGTGGGACTTTGGAAGCTGGTATTGTTGCAAATTCCTTAGTGGAACGAATGAATATGTATAGAAACATATTTCAGCATTTCAGTTGTACTTAATCTCTTAATTGCACTTGTTTTCACGAGGAAATAATACACTAAATATTTCACGACGGGATTGGACGGGATAATGAATAGCACGAGCACGAAGCATGTCGATCCAGCCGATCTTGCGTTTCAGTACTGCTGCTACTGCTGCTAGGCGTGTGATGGGGGTAGCGCACACAAGGAAAGAGCCGTGTACGTGTGCGCATGTACAGTGTGCACGGCTCTTTCCTTGTGTGCGCTATCCCCACCACACGCCTGGCTGCGGTGTTGAAACAGTCAAGTATATATTTTATTTCGCCCTTACGTATTGAAAAGTATTCGAATCTCCTTTCGGAGTGGCAAAATTTTAACAAATACGAACTTACGCATTAAAAAGAATTCACTTAGCTTAAAATATTCCTCGCATTCAATCGCAATCGATAACCTTCAAACGAATGCGAATTCTCGCATTAAAAAGGATTCAATTCATTTCAAATATTCCTCTCATTCTATCGCATTCAATAGAATTCTATCGAATGCTAACTCTCTCATTAAAAAGAATTCACTTGGCTCAAAACATCCCTCGCATTCAATCGCAATAGATAAAATTTAAACGAATGCGAACCCTCGCATTGAAAAAGATTCACTTCTTTTGCTAATTGTTTTTGGATTCAGAGGTGTACAAGATTTTCACGTTCTATTCCCAGTATCGCACTGAAAAGTATTGACCCGTGATCCAATCCGAGATTGTTGCAAAGTAGAATTCATGACAAAATCTCGTGAATGCGAAACAATATTTTTGAATAAGACGTTTTATGCAGGGTATACATGTAAATAATAAATACCTTTAAACTGCGTCTTTGGTGATTTCCCAGTCAAAGAGTAATCAACTTCCTCGTTTGCGGTTTTATTACGCTTTAAGTTTCGAGCAATTTCATGTGATGCAGTTTCTTGGTTTTTAATATTTTCTTTGTTATTGCTTGTAGTTAATACCGAAAATTCTATGTCCGAATCATCGTCATTCAGAGAATCATCGTCATTCAGGGAATCAAATACTTTAGGTGTTGAAAACTCCGTGCAATTAAATTTTGCTTGAAATGATGTACTGGATACTGGCAGTCTTTGCATTTTCCTTGAGGTTATATTAATATTAAGAGCATCTTCCAATGGTGTAGGAGTTTTTATATTTGATTGCTATATGCATAGAAAAATAAAATTCATCATGATTAATAACACTGCATAAAACAGCATCGATTTTATTGATTCATTAGTTACTTTTGGCGTCAAATATTGAAATCCACGTTGAGCGATATCATCTAAGCCACTGGCTTCTGGAGTTAAGAAGTCGAGGAGCTTCATCTCTAAGTTGGTCAACATCTTTACTTTTGGCGGTCCACCACCAGTACCTGTAGCATAAGCTTTATTGTCCGCTGCCATTTTTAAAGTGTTCCCCTTCCAGTCTCTCCAAGTCTGTAAGTTATTCTAAATTATATTTTGCGAAAACATGTCGGGAAACTATTGTATTATCACTTAAAATTAAGATTTCTTTTATAATTGATTAATTATTCACTTGTTTTAAATACCTTATTCCACTCTTTGGGCAGTTTCTGTGGACCATTTCCATTCGAATTTAATTTCAAGGCGATCTCTTGCCACATTTGATCCTATAAATTTTTTGGAACAATATACATATTATTTCATAATTATAACCTATAATTTCAACATAATGAAAATTCATTGTAACATAAAATTTCCTTTACCATTATCCTTTTATTTTTACCCGCACAACGCAGACGTCCCATACAGCACAAAATATTTTCAAAAAATATGTCTAAATATTTCTATAAAAATATTGCAAGAAACATTTTAAAATGGTTTTAGGAATATTTTAAAATGGCTTAAAAATATTTTGTGGTAACATTTTTAAAAATATTTTAAGAATCTTTTAGAAATATTTTTTAAAATGTTTTTCTTTACCATCCAGATAATATTTTCTTAAATATTTGAAATATATTTTTAAAATATTAATTTAAATCTACATATATATTGTTTTATAATCTTGTTCCAAAATATTTAAAAAATATTATTTTAAATTTTCTAAGTCCCCTCGCGGCGTGTTGCTTTCGCGCCGCGGTCGTTACCTCTGGCGCCGCCTAAGCAAAAGTTTTCTAAGTCCTCTCGCGGCGTATTGCTTTCGCGCCTCGGTCGTTACCTCCGGCGCCGCCCGAGCAAAAGTTTTCCAAGTCCCCTCGTGGCGTGTTGCTTTCGCGCCGCGGTCATTACCTCCGGCGCCGCCCGAGCAAAAATGTTCTAAGTTCTTTCGCGGCGTGTAGCTTTCGCTGGGACGAATCGGTACAGCGTCCAAGTTCTTTCGGATTAAACTATAACATTTTTTTTACAGCGAGAGCTATAATTTAGCAACCCATGTGCGAATGTCGGAATTCTGCCAGAGTTGTCCGCATGGCCCAGAAGTGGCACAATATTGGCTGCCAAAACTTGATGTGTGTGTGTGTGTGTGTGTGTGTGTGTGTGTGTGTGTGTGTGTGTGTGTGTGTGTGTGTGTGTGTGTGTGTGTGTGTGTGTGTGTGTGTGTGTGTGTGTGTGTGTGTGTGGATGGTACTGCCCCAGTACGGATAAACCGCTAGATCAGTATTGTGCCAGTCTCGGTGACCAGTACCCCCATCCAACCATATTCTGTTCCGAGGCGAGTCTCGTCTCAGTACTGACCCTGTATAAGGCCAGAAATGATATTGATCTACGGCCGAGAGTCGGCTCAGTACTGGGCATGTATTGGGTCAACTTTGAAAATTTTCGCTCGGCGCCGGAGGTAACAACCGCGCGAAAGCAACACGCCGCAAGGGGACTTGAAAAACTTTTTGCTCGAGCGGCGCCGGAGGTAACGACCGCGGCGCGGAAGCAACACGACGCGAGGGGACTTTTCGCTAGAGCCCACGCCGGAGGTAACGACCGCGTTCGTGCCTTTCGGTTACAAGTATCCCGAATTATGGTGTCATTCGTCTCGTTTTGCGTCAACGTGGCGTATCGTCGACCCCCGAGACCGGCTGCCGGATATTCCGTACGGTAATCGAATTCGCGTCGTCGTCGCTCTCAGCGGTCAAGTCCCGATGGTCTCGATATTTCGCCTCCGGCGCCCATAAGCGACCGTGCGTAAGACCGTGCGTCGCCGATCGCTCGGCCGGCCGGTTGGGTACTATAAGAAGTACGGTGCGCTCGGCGAGCCGAGCGACACGAGCGATACGTATGGACGTGCAAACGCGTTTCGCTTGGTCCGACCAAATGTGTAAAACGTTTGTGGAATACGTACACAAAAGGGGCACGTACAACGAAGTCGATGCGGAGAGCATCGTTTCCCGTTCGCTCGCGCTCGTAGTCGATCACCACCATCGTGTAACTTATACGAACACAGCATTGCCACGAATCGGTGTCGAAAGACCGAATTGGACTTGGAGAAATTCTCGCTCGAGCAGCGCCGGAGGTAACAACCGCGGCACAAAAGCAACACGCCGCAAGTATGATATGGCAATCAGTGTTGTCCCCGTACTAGTACTCTGTGTCGGGCCAAAGTTGGCGCCAAGACTGGGACCCAGTTTATTTTCTGTAGATTAAAACATCAAAGATTCCATCTATGTAGGGGAGACCGGGGCTAGACCGTTAGTTTTTTTTTGGTGCCGATTTTTAACAACAAAATAAATAATTGTAGTTAAATGTGGTATACCACTGTAAAGAGTGAACCTTTAGCTACAAAATTTATACAGGAAATTTTTATCTACGTCGCTTTGTTTAACCGGTATAGAGCAAAAACAACAACGGTGCAAAAATTGAAATCTCAAAAATGCCGGGGTTGAACCGCCACCCCCCCCCCCGGGGATAATCCGTTACACTGCATTTTCAATACATATACGTACATCTAATCCTGAAAAATGATAGGATACATTTTAATAATGGTTTTTTAAGAGAGAAATAAAAATTTATTTCAAATTTTTATGCGAAACATTAAAAAATAATTGTTTTACCTATTCCATAAAACAATTTAGGCACGTGAATACAGAGGTTAACCAAATCGTAAACTCCCCAACGGCACGTCACATTGTCAACGCGGGCAACCACGGGGAACACGCGTGACGGCGTTCCGGTGCCATAGGATCAGCGCGGACCCTCGAGCAACCTAACCAAGCCGCGTTTCTCGCGGGTGAGCGATAAATAGCGACAGGGGGGTTAGAAAAGCTCGCGGTGGAGCGCGACCACTTTACCGACTCGACGGCGTCCTCGCGCCGATTCCTCGACGCGCCGACGACGACGGCCACGACCACCACGACGACGACGGCCACGACCACCACCACGACGACGACGACGACGGCCACGACCACCACCACGACGACGACGACGACGTCGATGACCACCACGACGACGACGACGACGACGACGACGACGACCACCACCACCGACACCACCACCACTACAAGGGCGGCGACAATGACGCCGAGACGATGCGGCGAACGCTGGACGATGCGGTCGCACGCGTGACTGTCACTGACACAACGACCAACAACGACGATCTACCGCGCACGCGGCATGTCAACTCTCGCGCGGAAGTCGCGGGATCTCAGAGCCGTGCCGTGTCTCGCCGTACCTCGCCGACATGCCGTGAGCGCGAGCGATCTCGAAAACAACGTTCCGCCATCTTTTCGGTCGGCCAAAACACCCGTTTTGCGACGATACGTGCGTACCATTTCCCTCCTACACAAACTGACGCACGTGCAAGGGAAGACAAAATCACGCTCGAGGGAAACCTAACCTGAAATCGCCGTGAGCTGAAGTCGTGCGCCCGGCGCGCCACAGTGACGAGACTGGCGGACCAGCCACGGGTGCTTACTGGCGGATAAGCCCCAAACATAAGTTTCAGGTTTGATCGCCCACGAAATATTAGACATCAACGATAATGAAAAAACTACACTGGATTTGTGTTCAGCATGCATTACTCTTTATAATCACGTACCTCGAGATTTGGAGAGAAAATATTATTGCAGATATTACAATATTTCCACGCGCAGAAAATTTCACTTTTACCTTCCGAAAACACGTTTGCCCTCGTAAAAATCATAACACGGCAGGTAACCTGCCGAAACTCCGTTGGTCACATGGGTACCATAAGCAGCGTTTACAATCTTAATAGCGAGTTCGCACAATATACAGGTTCCGAGATATTTGATTTGGCGGATTTACCCCGTTAGCGGTCTAGCCCCGGTCTCCCCTATCATATAATAAATAAAAATAAGTGTTATTAAATTTTGTATTTTTTATTTTACAATATTTTTAAAATATTTTTAAAAAATTTTACGAATTAATTTTAATTTCTTTCAGAAATATTTTAGGAATATTACAAAAATATTTTTGAAATACCTATTTGTATGCCCTTTTAAACATATTTTATTTTTTAAAGCAATATTTTAAAAACATTTTACAAATATTACTGAATATATTTATTTGCAGTCTTTTAAAAATATTTTAGAAAATATTTTTCTGACATGATCTGGCGGACATAGAAACATTCTAAAAATATTTTTGTGAATTATTAATTATTATTTTAATCTTCCTAAAAAATATTTAAAAAATATTTAAAAAATATTTTGTGCTGTATGGGGTCCTCTACCAAAATCGGCATGTTCTTTCATGTACTTCAACAATATTTTTTTTTGCTTTTCAGAAAAATTCATTTCTTATTATTTGTAATTTAATAATTAATAATCAGTCACGACGTTGACGTGCGTGTTATTTGCTATCTTTCTATTATTTATAGCACTTAAAAGGGCCGATTTCACCAATTAATAAACCTTCGATTAAACTCACTCTTCAACTGTTAATAAAATTCATGACGAGCAAATTCCCGGGAATATTTTCGTATTTTCACGAGGTGAATGCATACAAAATAGGGGGAGCTGCTCACTGCTCACTTTTCGCATTTTCACTCCTTTAAAGATACGTAATAGGCCCCCAGTATTACTCGAGTATTAAGTGCGTTGAGGTTCTTCAGTGTTTTCTGTTCTTGTTTGAGAATAAAATAATACTATTGACATTTTATTCTAAAACAATGCCAACGTGTGCAGTATTAGGTTGCACATCAGGATATATTAGCAATCCTGAAAAAGTTTCTTTCTTCCGTGTACCGAATAATCAAATTATGATACAGCGATGGCAAACTGCTATTCGCAGAAAGGATATTGTGCTTTCATCAAAACTGTGTGTCTGTGAGAAGCATTTTTTGAAAGAAGAGATCTTATGGCAACGGGAAATTTGTGATCAAAGTGGAAACGTACTTGGCGTAGTAAGTTGTAATTGTTTAGCAGATTATTTAATTTTTTAAGTTATTATTTATTTATGACTTTTTCCTTTAAGTCTTCGTACAAAATTCCAAGATTGAAAGCTGAAACAGTCCCATCTGTATTTCCATGGACCGAAAACATAGATCACATTGAGTCATCGGCGTCATCGGTATTCACAGAGCCCGTAGAAATACCGGAAATACCTGAATTAATGGAAATAGAAAAGGACTCTTGTTCAAAAGTAATTGAAATGATCAGTTGTTATAGATGTACATATTGTTTCTCGTAGCTCGGTTGTGTACGATTTAATTTAAACGTAATGAATGTTATTCCAATACTGGAGCCACAATTAAATGCAATTATATTGAATATAAATCGTAATTGAACTAAGTTATCTGTCTTTTTATAAAGTGCTTGATAGATTCTTTAAACAGAAGTTTATAAAATTATATTTTGTTTCGCAAAAAACATATATCTGTTGGAAAGACTGCCGAATAATAATGAATATTTTATTTTTTAGAACAATAAAATAAAGAAAACCGAATTGAACATGCAGTATTTGATAAATGCTAACATCGATATGCCATCATCATCTTGGTCCAGAATGTATAACGCTGCCAATAATATATTGTATTTCTTTGAAAGCACATGCTGTAAAATTAAAAACTTGTACAGCGTCATTAATTTGAAAGAAATCATTGTCACTGGCGATATGCGCATAACGGTTAAAGCTCTTAGTCGTTTACTTGATATTGGTACCTTCGGAATGATTGATGAACCTTTCAATGAAGTTTCACAATTACAAGACATATTGGTAAAAATAGATGGTATAAAGATTTGTTCTGGGTATCAAAGAGATGCCAAATTACAAAATGTTAAAAGTAACGTACTATTCGAAGACAATATGGGTATGACGAGACACAATAATTGTACTGTATTGTTATCTGATAATAAGATATGTAGGTATTGTAAAACTGCAAAGAAAATTTTGCAGAAACTCGCAAAACGAGATGAAAAACACGACAAAAGAATCAGGTTACAAATACCTGTGTCATCAAAAAATCGAAAATACTTAGAGGAGATGCGCAAAAAAAAGAAATTGGCTGACAGAGCTAAACAGCGAGCTTTAAAATCTATTGAAAAATGGAAAACAGACTTAAATAAAATAAAAGCTAACATTCAAAAAATTTCGCAAGTTGAAGATCTATTGGAAAAAAATAACATCGGAATGAACGAACAAGAAGTAATCAAACAAATATTAGCAGCTTCGAAGAGGAAAAGTCCAAAAGGAAGAAGGTATTCCGAGCATTGGCTATTGCTGTGTTTGCTAATGCACATGCGATCTCCTCGTGGATATCGATTTCTAAGGGAAAATGACATTTTGCCGATTCCTGCTGTTCATACTATTCGAAGGTAAAAATTTGTATTCAGCATATTATTAAACAATTTTAGCTGAAATCTACATACTAAACAGTACAATGTTTTGCATATATGTATACTTACTATATAAATAACACTAGCTGGTTACCCGGGCTTCGCCCCGGAGGACAAATGTAATAAGACACGCAAATAGTCTCTCTCTCTCTCTCCCCTCTCTCCCTCTCTCCCCCTCTCTCCCCCTCACTCCCCCTCTCTCCCTCTCTCTCTCTCCCTCTCTCTCTCTCTCTCTCTCTCTCTCTCTCTCTCTCTCTCTCTCTCTCTCTCTCTCTCTCTCTCTCTCTCTCTCTCTCTCTCTCTCTCTCTCTCTCTCTCTCTCTCTCTCTCTCTCTCTCTCTCTCTCTCTCTCTCTCTCTCTCTCTCTCTCTCTCTCTCTCTCTCTCTCTCTCTCTCTCTCTCTCTCTCTCTCTCTCTCTCTCTCTCTCTCTCTCTCTCTCTCTCTCTCTCTCCCTCTCTCTCTCTCCCTCTCCCCCTCTCTCCCCCTCTCTCTCTCTCCCTCTCCCTCTACCCCTACTTCATGTATAATTCTTTGAAATTCAATCAATTATTTCCCAAAAAATTGGAAAAATTATAAAAACCGGTTTCCAAAAAAATCAGTAACAAAAACTATACACATCATGGCGCTCCCCGGAAAATTCTACCCCTACTTCATATACAATTCTTTAAGATTCCGTCAATTAATTCCCGAAAAATTGAAAAAATTTCGGTACCGGCTTCCAAAAAGATCGGTAACGAAAAATTATACACTTTATAGCACTCCCCGGAAAATTCTACCCCTGTTTAATCTATAATTCTTTGAGATTCGGTCAATTATTTCCCGAAAAATTAGAAAAATTAGAAAAACCGGTTTTGATGCGAATTTCTTTGAATTATTTAAGATATTTATTGAAAAGAAAGAAGAAGTTAATAAGCACGGAGCTTTATTAATCGACGAGATATACACTCGAGAAAGTGTTAGTGTAAAAACACAGAACTTGAGCTACACAGGACTTGTAGATTTTGGCGAGAATGGACCGCAGTCCACTAATATTAATGAGAAAGCAAATCACGCATTGACTATAATGTTCCAACCTTTTGCTGACAGTTACACACAGCCGATTGCAGTGTTTGCGTCAAGTGGTCCAGTAAACGGCGAAATGATATCACAGCTTATCATAAAACCCATTATATTAGTAGAGAAAGCCGGAGCAAAAGTTCATGCGGTTATAAGTGATGGTGCTTCAACTAACCGTAAGTTTTGGACAACGATGGGAGTGAATCCTAACCGATGTAATTTGATAAATTACTTTCAACACCCCGTGGCTGAAAATAGAAAAGTATTTGTTTTTTCGGACACGCCTCATTTAATGAAAACTATTCGAAACAGACTTCATAACAACTTAACATTGCAGGTTTGTTATATTTTCTTAGACTTATATATTTCCAGGACATTATTTTTAATAGTTTTGTTTTTTATATTAGATGGACCCTGATCAGTCGCAAATTAAATGGGAATATTTGAAAATCATGCATGCCAATGATAAACTTTTGCCAGGACAGATGCGTATATGTCCAAAATTAACGGAGAATCATTTGAATTTAAGTAATTCCGCCAAAATGAGAGTTCGCCTAGCCGTTCAAGTATTAATATTTAATTATTGTATTTTTTCGTATTTTATTAATATTGATTTAATACATTTTGTGTATTATGTTATAGGTTTTTAGTAAGTCTGTAGCTCATGGTTTACGATTTTATCAAAACCGCGTACCCGAACTTAAAGATTGCGAAGCCACTGCTGACTTCTGCGAGTGGATGAATAATATGTTTGACGCTTTAAATCGAAAAGAATATTTGAAAGGACTAAAACCTGGTAATCCTGACTTCAAGGTAATTTTTATTCTTATAATGAATGTAATTTTAAACAGATTAACTTGGAGACTTCGAAAATGGACCCTTTTTATAGATCCTTGAAGAATCTTTATATAAGCTAGATGATTGGGAAAAAAAAGTTGACGATAAGATTTTAGATAAAAAATTGTTTCTAACCAAGCAAACTGCGGAAGGTTTACGGATAACTTTAGAATCCATGATGGATCTAACCTGCACCCTTGTAAATCATTTTGGTTTTTCGGAACTTCAATCAGGACGTGTTAATCAGGACGCACTTGAGGTTTGATGGGTTTAATACATTTTAGTTAATTGTAGTATTTCCACACAGATATATTTGTGTCTATTGTATATGTAGTTTATATATATATTCACAACGTGAAAGTGGGAATGTAGGAAAACCCATGCGGGTAACACCGTTAATGAATGTACTCGAATACGTAATTTTCGAATGTTCTTTATTCGGAAACACTGAACACACGTGTGTACGCTCGGGATGGTTAGTGCGTAATGGCCGCAGTTGTCGGGTCCTTCTCGACCGGCTCGACTCGACTCGGTTGTCTTCGGCGGCATTCGGCTACGTAGCGTCGCCCGATAGGCGGACGACGCGTTCACAATCGCGCACGTATAAGACCGTGCGCGCGTAATATAAACGCGGATATAACACTCCCTCTACTAAATAAAAGATACTGTACTTATTTCTTCTTCGGTAAATAGTAGTCCTCGTAAAACTTTGGCATTCGTATTTCTCGCTGAGGGCGTGTACTTATACTTGGAACTGGCGGAGTGTTCTCTGGAATAGGTTCAGGAGTATTTCCTGGAATGGGTTCAGATGTATTTGGTGTAGATGTAATGTAAGATCCTGTCGGAGTGGTATACCTTGAATTTTCCATCGTAATCTCTGAATATGATGGAGATGGGGTTGAAGGTGTGCTTAATTCGCTCTTAATTCTAACGGGTGTACTTGCGTTTGTACTCGCACTCGCATTCGCATTCGCATTCGCATTCGCATTCGCATTGGTATTCGCATTTGCATTGGTATTCGCATTCGCATTGGTTCCCTCACCTGGTGAACCTCTTATCGACGTATTTCTAATTGGTTCGTCACCTGACGTATCTTCATCGAATTGTATGTAATCTTCGTATTTAACCGGTGTATTTTCGCCTATTGGCCTAAGCTGATTTATGTGTCGTCTCCAAATACGACCATCATCTAATTGTATACTGTAATGTAAATCGCCTAATTTCTTTAAGAATTTACCG